>NC_042620.1:80322096-80538935 GCF_901001135.1 Rhinatrema bivittatum
GGTACTGATGCACAAATATCTCACATTGGGGAGAAAGGGTTGGAATGTGGGTGGGGTATGTGTGTTTTGGGGCAGAGCCAAGAGATATGTGCACAAGTAGCTGTGCCTGGTCATGAACCTGGGTATATTTGAGTGAAATGTACTTCTGCTAGGGAGGAGGTGTAAGTCTTTATAAAACTATTTCCAGGTATCTCTGAAGTCTTGGAGGGGTCTGGGTTAGCCGGGAGGAGTACAGGCTAAAGAATCAGGAGGGTTGGAGGACCTAGCTCTAGACTGGGCAAACTGGTGGTTGAACTGGTGAAACTGGTCATTGGCTGGACATACATCTGTTATAAAGTTCCCTCACTTGCACATCCCAAAACTGACTTACACCGCTGTGCTGTGAGCACACAAGTTTAAAATTAGGAGCACACATGCACACGCCAGGGTTATTATATAACATGCACGCGTATGTGCATGGAGGATATAAAATTGCCACATATCTGGCCACGCACCCCTATACACGTGCATATAAGTGCCCATTCGCCCATTTGAAAGTTATCATCCCTGGATTTAAAAACCTAATGAACTTGGTTTTTATGTATTATTTCACCCAGTTCTGTTTTTTACTACCCATTAGTACAGGGTATTTTATACATTGAAAAAGATATCCTTTAAAAATGTCTTACTCTGCTCAGTCTCCAAAATTTCCATTCATTTTTATTTTACTGAAAACCGTCTCATTGCTGACCCATACCAGACTGTAGTTATATTCACTTCTATGTTCCTTCCCCCCCTCCCCCTATAAATCTTAACATAGTTCTGTACAATAATGAATACTAAGGACTTTCTGTAAGGGCCAAATTAACCCATGGATAAACCAAGCATGTGCCTAAGGTCCAAAGTGAAGAAACGGCTGCTGCTAAATATCCTGCAATTGGCAGTAGTTTCCCTCATAAAAGTGAGAAACCCCCACAAGCTCATTTAGTTTTTCTAAATTCCTGAAGCAGTAAGTTTTTTTTGCTAATACATTGGGAGTTACAAAGTACATATGCTGAGTTATAATATGCATTCAGCGCAGGCTGAATTCACACTGTAATTTTTTTTTTTGGGGTGGGGGGGAGAAGCTACTGAGCGCTAGTGTCTCTCACTTCTAGAGCTGGCGACAGCCTCCGAAGAGAAGCCCCAGCTGGAGTCAGAGACAGGTAGAGGTGCCAGTGAGAGAGAGATACTTGGCTCATCCCTGTTAGTTGCTCCGTTCATTTAGGGCTTCTGTTTGCACTCTTAAAAAACAAACAGGGCCGCAGCATTGAAGAAGAAGATATAGCTAGTGCTGAGCTGGTTCCTTTCAGCCTAGCCCAATGGGAAGGGCTAATAAATAACCTCTCTCCCATATCCACAGGTTTGCTTTTCAGTAAGAAGAGCTTCTGACATTAGGACTGGAAACTTTACTCCACCTCTGACCAGGAGTAACATTTCCAGCCCTAGAATGGGAGTTATCCCAGTGCACCTCTATGAATTGAGAGGACATACTTAATGCCTTATTTAGTATAGAATTTCCATGCGAGGGAGCTAAACTGACTGCACATTTTTGAACACTCATTTTGTGAGTTAAACACTGATATTTTCTGGTAATCTATCTGTCTCACTAGCAGCAGACACTCTCCCTCATCGCCACATGGCTACAATCCTTCTATAGACCTCTCAACTCAATGCCCTCCCTCCTTCTCTGCTTCTACTGCCTGCCCACCCCATTCTCTCAGCCCCCCATCCTTGCTGACATCTACTCCCTTCCCAGGTTCCTCCCGGATTTTATCTTCTTAAGCATTCTAGGGAAAACTGCAAGGGTTGGTCTTCAATTTGTAGGGAAATTCGCTTTTATCTTTTATTTTATTTATCCTGGGAATTTCAATACAATGACAAAAACAAATCATTGGGAAAAATGGCTTTATTATAACAAGAGGGAGAAAAATCAGTAGAAAAGTCAGCTTTCCACTGATTCAGTTTTGTTAGAACATTAAAATTCCCAGGAAAAATAAAATAAAACCTGAAAATGAAGGTCCCTATCAATCTAGCAGTAATAGCGGCAACTGGTTGCAAGCGAGTGCTGGGACTTAATCATTGTCTGCCTGTGGGGCTCTGCAGTGACCCTGCCTCTTCCTAGCTTCTGTACTTTAAGAGTGTTAGCTCACTTCCTCTACTCACTTGCAACATGTTGCTGCCTCTGCAGCTTCCCATAAGCTGTTTCAGGAAAGGTTATCTGGCAGACAGTGGAATGAGAGAATGAGGTCTACAGGGGTAGGGGAGACAGGATAGTGAATGGGATCCTTGAGTAGAGAGGATTGAATGGGGGTCCATGGAGAAGAAGTAAATAAGGATTCCTGGAGATGACATGGAGTGAATGGGGATCTCTCAGGGTGGAGGTATTTCTGCTTAGGGCCCTTTAAAGGGTTAATTTTGCCCATTTTGCTCTACTGAAAACAATCAACTGAGTAAAGTATTCCATGATTTGATGTTTATTTTTTTTTTTTACTACTAATTTCCTGCATTTAATTCTCTTTTCTGTTATGTTAATATAAACATTTTGTTATCTTTAGCACCAGCTTTGCTACTACAAATGTAAGGCCCAATTGTAAGATGAGGCTGGGTTTTTTGATACAGGTCTTTCAAAAAATCAACCTCATCTTCTAACTGTGGACGAGATACCGCCTGCCCTTGAGACAGAGGTGAGCATCATCCTGTGCAGTCTCAGTAGAGGGGGGATCAGACCTTTCGGAGGAAGGAACAGCATTTCATCCTTTGGAGGGAACAGCGTATTGTGCAGAGGAAAGCAGCATTGGCCCAGTCAGAGAGAACAGCAGCACAATGAGGGAAAGCAGTGAAAGGTTAGGTGAGAGGGAAGGGGAGAAGAGATCAAGGAGGAAAAATGGGAGGAGCAAAAGGAGGTGAGGAGAAGTAATGAGCAAAGGAGAGCAGGGGAAAAAGAAATAGGACCGAAAAGATCAGAAAAGGATGAAAAAAAGGAAAAACAATAAGAGGGTACAAAAGATAAAGGGAGGGAAGAGATGGGGGAAAAAGAGCAAACGGCTGGAAAGAGAAAAAGGGGATGAAGGGAAAAAGAAGCACTCGTAGATTTTTAATTCGTTCTCAGAAAAAGGGGGGGCATTTTGTAGATGAGGTAATCTTTCGTTTAGGTCACTATGCTGTGAAGATTTTGTGATTCAGATTCAGAACTGGTGATATCCAAACCTTGCAGAACATATTTTGAACGTGCGACGCTAATTGCTAAATATTGAGCAATTTGCTCCTTAATAACTGTCACTGGAATTACCAATTTTCCTCTTCTAATTCAGTGACAGAGTTATATTAAATAAATGCATGTGTATGTTCATTTTTATAATTAAGTTGATTTAAATGCAAAATGGAACATAATGAATATCAAAATGCTTACAAATTTTAAACTGAGTAATTTACTCAGAAAAGTAAAAAGAATGGTTTAATAACATTAAAACAAATACAGGTGACTACACAGAAACTTTAGAGCAGGGGTAGGCAATGAATATGCATGAAATATATTTGCATGCAATGGAGACAATGTATGTATATACACCTCATGCATTTTCATTGTGGATATCCTGAAAACCAGACCTTTTTGTGGCACTCCTGTACAGGGGGTGCCTATACCTGCTTTAGAATATTGCTTTTTTGAGTAATATATTTTATTTTTTGGAAGTAATTGTATTTATAGTCCTAAAATAAACAGCATTTCAAACCTATGCAATGGCTATATTTCCCAGTTTTGAAAACCTACTTTTCAAGACCTTGGGTGCCTGTTTGCAGGAGCTGTGAGGATTTTTCTTTGTTTTTTTGTTTTGCTTTTTAATGATTCACTCACAATCTGGACCTATGTAGGGAATAAAAACAGATCTAAGAAAAGGAATGTGGCTATTGCAAGGAGATGCTGAAGCAACCTGCAGAGATTGGAACTCTACATGAAGCAAGATAATTGTTGTTATATTTTGTTTTAACCAGATCATGCCTACAACACATTTCCAAGGGAGGTACTTGGCCTAGAGACATATAGGCTGTTTGTTATTTCCAGCCTGGGGAAGGACTGTCCACTATTTGAAGATAGAGGGTGTTGCATAATTAAACCTGCAAGTTTGTTTTGTTGGCTGTGTTAAACCCTTAAGTGATTGAGAGGCTGCAGGGACAGCTAGGCTACTACATAGGGCAGACTTTGAATTCTGATGTTAAAATGGTGAAGAGGGGAAAACTGTTAGTTTTCATTAGGGCCAACAGATTTAGTGTTATGTTTGACCAGCCACACATACCTTATGCATGACAAAGCCCCAGTTTTGCACCAGAGGTGGACCCTTGGGTCGAGGTGGGGTTGATGCTACCCATAGGAGGGATCCTATGGGTCCCCACCGTCGGCAGGCAGAGAGGGCTGGACGGAGGCTGGCTGGTGCTTCACCAATACCAGCCCTCATTCCCCGCGGGTTGAGCCTTTGGGTGCCGGGGCCAGCTGGACTAGGTGGCCTCCGTCAGTGGTCGTCGATGGGTGGATCGAGGTCAGCCCAGAGGCAGCAACTAGTGTAGGTATCAGTCTGTACTGGATGAGGCGGAGTCGCGGAGTCCCGGGCGCCAATAGGAACACCGTTTGACAGAGGGCACCCGAGAAGAGCAGGCCAAAGCCTGAATGAACCATATCCAGGACAAAGGCTGAAGAGGCATCTTTAAGCAAGCTGGAATCAGGGCTGATGGCAATCTGGAAGCAGTGGCAAGCAAGGCCTAGATCTAGATGAGGAGAGCGTCAAAAGAATGGTCAGACGAAGCAGGCTGGAGAGAAGCAATGGCATAGTCAAGCAATGCAGAGGTCTGGGGCTGGAGAGAGGCAATGGAGTAGTCAGGCAATGCAAAGGTCAAACCAGGTCAGCAATCCGAAGGAGAGACGAAGGAACAGGAACACAGGAACAAGGAAACAGGAACGAAGGCAATCAGGATCGGGAACCAAGAACTGAAGAGGCAACGAGTACTCGACTAGCGAGGGGACCTGTTGCAAAGGCAATTTGAGAGAGTGGAGCCCAGGCTTATATACCGGAGCTCTGCCGATGTCATCATCCAGAGCTGCGGCCAGGTTCCTGCCGCGGGCCCTATTTAAAGACTAGCTGTGCATGCATGCATGCCTAGGGAGGGGCGCAGCGCTGGTCGGGACGGCGTCTCTCCGCGGGCCACGTGGACAGGCCCGATGCAGAGCATCAGGAGCTGTAGCAGAGCCGGAGGCACCAAGGGAGCCCGAGGACGGAGCCGGTGGCCCACAGCTGCCAGAGATGAGGGACCAGATGCTGGATTACTTTGAAAAAGGTGAGGGGGCCGAGCCGTGGGTTTGCTGCGGCCGACGCACATAACACCCAGAATCCGCCAAAACGTACCACTCAGAGGGACACCACTCCCTCTTCTCTCCATGCCAGCCTTAGGCACACTTGAGCACAACTGCACAAACCTTAAGGCCCCACGGCGTGAAAGCTGCTTCAGGTAGCATACAGATGACATCACCCAGTGCCCTATTTAAGTCCCAGCCATCCTGCTCAGGTCTTCTACCTTGCAGTATGTGTTGCCTAGCATTCCTGTGTTCTGTTGCCTCATCCTATCTTACCTCATCCTATCTTACCCTGGGATTTCAGAACCGTTCTTCAAACCCTCATCTTCTCCAGTATTGACTACTGCAACTCCCTTCTAATTGGCCTTCCCAATGCAACCTTAAGACCACTGCAGTTACTCCAAAATGCAGCTGCCAGAGTCCTGACTGGTAAAAGAAAATCCGACCATATATCCCCAGTACTCCACAACTTACAGTGGCTTCCTGTTAAAAAAAGAATAGAGTACAAAGTCATCACAATTCTACATAAGACAATTCACAAAGCAGACTTCACTGCCCTGGACAATATTATACATCTGCATAAATCATCACGTACAACAAGATCTACATATAAAATTCAGCTGGATGTCCCTTCATTACCACAAGCCAAACTTTCCTCCACCAGAAATAGAGCCATCTCTATAGTCGGCCCAAAATTATGGAACTCTTTACCTCTACACCTCAATTCACAAGAAAATCTTAAATCCTTTAAAAAGGAACTTAAAGAATGGCTACTCTCACAGTCTTACAATAACTGTTCACCCAATGATAACAGAGCATAAAACCTTTTTCATATCCACCTCTCGCCCCTTTTTATTCTAACAATCCTTCTGACTCTCGCCCGACTTGCAGAAACCTTCTTTCTTATTAACGGCTTCAACCGTCAACTTCAAGCACTGCATACAGTCTTATCTAATGTTCAATGTACTTGTTAACTTTTACTAAGTTAATACTCTTTCAATCTGTTTTAATGTTATGAATTCAAATGTAACTGGTTCGTTGTAATGTAAACCGGAGTGAAGGCATTGTCAGCTGTACCTCGGTATATAAACAAATGCTAAATAAGTAAATAAAATAAATTACCTCATCCAGCATTTTCTTCTCCAGTCTTGCCTCATCCAGCCATGTCTTCTCCAGCCTTGCCTCGTCTAGCCTTGTCTTCCAGCCTTGCCTTGTCCAGTTTTGTCTTCTTCAGATTTCCTTGTCCAGCCTACTTTGTCTAGCCTCACCTATCTGTCTTGACCAGTGTCTTCAATGTGTCTTTGTCTATCTTTGTGGTACCAATCCATGAGAGAATTTATCAGATCCCCCAATTTTAGTTCTAATAATACATCACTCATGGGAATTACACAAAGCTAAACCCTGTAGAGCTACACTACTCATTTCATCCCATAATGTACAATATATATTATTTTCTTATACACACAATTCATATATTTCACAATTATTATTTATTAATTTATTGCATTTCCTCTCTTTGTAAACAATACATATATTTATTACAAATCTTGTTATAAATTATATTACAATACATTATTTATTACAAACATATTAATCACCATTTATAATGCATACCAATCACAGCAAGAGTGGATATATCAATGTGATCAACTTATTACATATTTTATACCATACAAAACATGGACATGTAATAACCCATCACCCCTATAAACACATACAACTGATCTGAGACTTGAATCATCCTCACAAACTTTTAAAAAGAATCTAAAAACATGGATTTTTCAAATAGTATTTATAACATAAGAAGAATTAACACCTAATTCTAACTTATTTATTTCTCTTTTTATTTCTCCTTCTCTGTTTTATTATTTTCTGTTTTACTTTCTATTATAATGTAAACTCTCTAATTTTTGTTATATGTAAACCAATGTGATGACTTTAGTTGAATGTCAGTATATTAAAAGCAAATAAATAAATAAATAAATAAAATAAATACAACACACACTCATACTTCATTCATTCATTCATAATAAAAACTTCACCCCCTAAAATTTAGAAATACTCACACTGTCAATTAGCCCTTCAATTACTTCAATTACTCACACTATATATTAAACTATTAATAAACTCATCACTTTTAACTAAATATTCCCATATCTTCATCCGGTGTCAATCACCCCCTGCTCTTCATTCAAAGATATTCTGCCTCTTTCTTCAACGATATTCACTCCTTCTTCAATGATGTTCACCCCAACAAGGTGCCTTGTTTCACCCACTCAGGGCTTCATCAGGGGAAATCTGTAACCACTTCTTGAATATCACGATATTAACCCCACTCATAAGCGAGCTCCTAAAACATACATATAAAGAGTTAACATACCCAGCATTTAGATAACCCATATTACAAACACATCTACCAATGAGATATCACATAATATCTCACCTTAAAAACCACTTGCTTAATTTGACAGTACCCACTACATGTCCAAAACTCACATAATAGCCTTCCCAATATCCACTGAAAAGAAATAAAACAATATTGACACATCCACTCACTTTAAAGAATATACAAAATCTCCATTATGTCCTTAGCTCCCGCTGACAAAACACAGATATTGATGGATAATAAACTAC
Organism: Rhinatrema bivittatum; assembly: GCF_901001135.1. Taxonomy (NCBI): domain Eukaryota; kingdom Metazoa; phylum Chordata; class Amphibia; order Gymnophiona; family Rhinatrematidae; genus Rhinatrema; species Rhinatrema bivittatum. The sequence continues at coordinate 80,330,093 of NC_042620.1, forward strand.
ACACCTCACATGAAGTGGCACCAATGCCCTAAGCGTTTCACACACATCTGGTCATTGCTCCAACTACTGTGGCGCTACTATACAATTCTTACCTGAAATACAAACCAACCATTATATACGGTATTAACCCAACACCATACTAGAAACAATATTCACAATTCCATACTCACAAATTTGAAGTACTAAACGTCTCCACAAGTGGCGACCCTCGAACAAAATCTGTCTCTCCATCATCTTAGTTCACAAATCACTAGCATCTCCCCGACCGCCAATATTTCCCACGGCTACTCCACCGAATGACTCCTTCCCCTATCTGGCCGATTTATTTAAGGGATCCCAGAACCAATCACCATGCATCAAACATCCTACACCCCTAATCAAACACACTTTCATGTCACCTGAAACATACCACAATCATACACAAACACATCTAATCACCACTCACCTGAGTCTCCCCTGATGGCCACTCCCATCGGACGCACTAAAAGTCATTACGCTCACCAACGCATAAAACAACCAATGACACTACCTCTACACTCTACATCATCACATTCACAAACATACAAAATGTAACATCACATTCCGTCCAAATAACCCCATCTCACATAGCCGGATTATTGAAATACATAGGAAATCCCCACCATACTCATCGCCATCATAATAGAAACAAACACCCTATCCTTCATAACAGTTCAAACGATCCCCCAAACAGCTCTTCACATTACACATAGTACTACACTAACGTGATCCCAACAGGTTCAGTAAAATGCCTCCCATTCAACCCCGATGTTTAATCCCCATGTTTGGTAGGTACGCCACCAGAAAATAAATTTCTGTTCCAATCGCCAAAGCGCCCGCGTCACATTTCCTTCAAAACCTGGGGTAGCAGCCTCTATGTCTACTGTGCATGATATGAGCAACAGAGAGGAGGTAAAGGAGACCAGTGACTGGAAAAAGAGACTGCTGCCAGGCACACACACACACACACAACCCCCTGCACCGGGTATCTCACTACATGCTGCCACTAAACCCTCATCCAAACCATTCATCTGAATCAGTTTACCATAGAAGCCACTAGGTGGTCCCTGCCACTCCACGTTCCTGCCATCCCAGCATACCCACATTCAGTGAACAGCTTCTTAACACCTACTTCCTCCCATCCTAAAGTGGCAAGCCTCAGTGACAGCTTAAACTCTGGGTCTCTTGCAGCCACCCCCAAAAAAACTGCACTATTAGGCCCACTCCAAGTACTAGGTGGAAAAGCCTCCATTGGGGGGGGAGGGGGGTGTGGACCGTGTGCATTACAGGCAAATGTTAACTAATATGCGCACTTGTAAGACTGCATATTTGATGTCTTACACTGTCAAGTTTCACTCCTCCACTCCTCTCTCAGCGCTAGGTATAAACGGTGAGCGGACTAGGGGAAATTTTAGAGTACAAGGCCTGAGGCCATGCATACTGCAGCCCATACGGTCTACTCTCAGAGCCACCCCTTCTAAAGAGTGAAAGCACTCAATCATTGCTGTGCAAAAGCAGCGTGTGCAAAATGAATGCCAGCTCTGGGGTATAGATTGCTGTGGGCAGGGAGGGACCTCCGAGTGGAGCAGCACCCCTAGAGACATAGACTAATAGAGGGTAACACTCACCAAGTTGCACACTGGCACACTTATCTTTTGAGTATGGACTAATTGCAGCACTTTGTGTACTTACACATGGTCAATTAAACTACATTGGTGTCAGTGGCTGCTTGTCCCTAACTGCTATGAGTCCTTCCTTGGCACTGATACATGGCCAAATAAAACACATCTGTCTGAGGCATGTATGACACATAAGAGGTACAGACATGGGACCCCCAAGGCCTTAGGTGGCACTAAATGCATGTCTAGCAAGAGACCAACACAGAAATGCCATCAGCCATCATGCCAACCACATGAGACCTCTGGGAGCATTAGGCCTATACATTCAGCATTGTGTGCAGTGTACCTTGGAGGCAGCTTGTAGGCTCATGGAGTTATCAGCTGACAACAGTTTCTATAGCCTTAATGCTATACAAAGAGCAGATCATTGAGAGTGTAGGAGCACACCTGCCCTGCTCACCACTAACTATAAAAAGTGACTTTCACTGCACAGGGCTGCCCTATGCAAACTATTACTACCTACCAATCCATGGCTGTTGCAAGGGGAACCTTAAAGCCTTGCATCACAGCCCCCCCACCTTTACACACACACACACACACACACACACACACACACACAAAAGAGTTATGCATTTATAATGTACATGAAAAATATCAAACTACACTATTCTGAGGTGAAAATATCTCTTACATTAGATTTACATTCACTGGTGTGATACAACCAGAAATCCCAGCAAAAAGGACATTTGGAACCTTTATGGTATTAGGCCTATTATGATGTGTGTTTGTATGGCCTTTACCCTCTGAAAGATCTAATACACTAACACACTTCCTATTAGGAAAACACCTCACCTCGATCACACATGAAGAACATAAACATACTCTCACCAAATACAGAACACAGGAACCATAAAATAGAAATACAAACATGCAGACAAAAACTGAACTGAAAACTGCAAGAGGCCACACACTCTGTGCAGTGCAACAATGAAAAAACAGAACCATCACCATTCCTCAAACATCAAACAATAATATCAAGAAATAAAATAAAAACAATCATAATACTAAAATCATACAAATAATGATTTAAAACAAATCTGAGGAATAAAAGATCAAATAATTAAAAACTCATAGACAAGTTTTTAAAATTCTCCCAAACACCCAAAAAATATTTCCAAACAGCTGACACAGCAAATAACACCTGAGAAATAAAACTAAAAAGGATTTGACAAAATCACGTTCTCCACACCTGGGAACGTTTGATTTCCTGTTACCCTAGGATTGCTGTGGAGTAGTGGAAGTAGGATGCACAAACTGTCTCCTTTCTTTCTTATATACACACACACACACACCCATCACCGGCAGTCTCCCACTCACACATCCACTCATTCTAAGCAGCCTCCCATTCACTCACACACACATACAGACCCGGAAGTCAGGGTCCATGGGTCATGCTCCCTCCATTGCTGCTGCCAGCCTATTCCTTCTGTGTGGGGTACAGCCATTCTGCATGCTCCTCTTCCTGTGCTGGCCCCGGGGTAATGCAACACTCGCAGTGCTAACACGTCCTGTATTCTCATCGCATGAGAATACAGGAAGTTCTAGCACCGTATTGAATACCCCGGGGCCAGCACCGGAGGAGAAGCAGCCAAACGGCCTTCCTCTCTTGTGGCCTCCTGCTTCTGCCGCTGGTGGGAATCAGGTCCACCGGCGGCAGCACGGGCTTCTCCCTGCTCCCAATGCCGCCCCACCGGGTGCGTCGCCCTGTGCAATTGCACAGCTTGCTCACCACGAGGCACAGCGTAGAGGACAGCAGCTCTTCCGGATTTCCCACAGTCATGACAGGCATATGGATCAGCAATGGCTTGCATCCATTAAACCACAGAAATGTGTCGAGTGTCATTGCAAACAGAACTATCTGCAAGCTGTTTGGCGCTGGAGTGCTCAGTTTATGTGCTGTAAGGGTGGTCACAGATCACACCAGGACTGTAAGAGATACTAGCTATTTCTCAAGGGTACATACATATATACCTACATACAGCTGTACCACATGACTATCAGAGGGCCATAACGACCAAGGGCCTTTGCGGCACCCTGACATCTCAAAATTTCTGTAAGATTAGCTGTGCGCCTGAGCTGAAGGCAGAAGGTTCAAACATACCTAACTGTTGGTTTCTATGACATCATCTTTGTTCAGAAGAGATGTGTGTGCTCTTAAGAGTCATTAAAAACTATACGGTGATGGTGGCATCCCAGAGGTCATTGGAAAATGCAAGTGAAGGCAGTACACATTTGATTCCTAATCCTGCCTTCACAGAGCCAGATGTGCATCCTGGTGTAGGCGTGCTGAGAAATTAACCGAAACTACATTACATCACAATGGCCAAGGCCCTCACCTTCTGCACATTATTATTTACAAATTGCATAGGTAGGTGTAGTACGGTGCAACTATGTGGGGGTGCATGCAACCAACAAGATGTATGCTACTTGGAAGGACCTGTGCACATTGTGGGAATGGCACCAGGCAGCACAGGTCCTTTACCCAAGGCTGTAAGGGAAGGCGTGCTACTAGAGCATTCTGATGTCTGCAAAAGGGTTGCCGACTGGCTCCAATTTTAAGGACAGGTGTAGCCTGTCCTGATTTGGAACACATTACTTGCAGGATTTCAACAGATTTCCCTATAGCTTTTCTGAACAAAACAAAGCCTATCAATACCTGCATGCATGGGAGTAAGACCAGGACTGGATTAACAAATCCTGGAAATGTGGATCCAGTTGGAAAGCCTAGTCAGCAATGGCTCTGAAACTGGTGACACAGTGGTGTCGGCTGTGCCTTGCCATGCCCATGTGACAGTAAGCTGACCCATGTTCAGGTTTCTAACTTCACATGCACACGTTTCTCAGCTATGGAAGAGGCAGTAAAATGGGAAATCTGTCATTGAAACCTTTAACTGCCTACCTGTACCTTTAGGCTATGCCTTTATGTGTATTTGACATTTATTGCATTTCTTGAGCTGTAACTCTCCATGCTCATCGAGCAGTGGGGGTGCCATCACACTTGTGCCACTTTCTCATCCACATGTGAGCGCTAGGATAAGGTCTGGTAGGGAGGGCCGGCAAGCCACACGGCACTAGCTAGGCCATAAACTCTCATGCCACACATGCCTCTTTTACTATCACAGTCAGGAAGAACAGATAATGGCAAACACATGTTTACTTTCACATCCTTTTTTCAAGTACAGTCCACTGCTCCATTTTGAAGAGAAATCCAGAGTAGGCATATATGTTTTCTGTTACACAGTGACTTACTCTGAGAAGCAGTGAGAGAAAGAATGATGATAGCGAAGAGAACAGCACCTAACAGTCTCCTGGACTCCCTTCCCTGGAAGGGGATGTGGTAGGTGAGGGCTGTCAGGAAAAGTAGAGTTGTATAAGGTTTTAGCAGAGCTGGCTGCCACTTAGCGTGGTGTCCTGGGCTCGAGCGGGAGCCCATGGGAGATTCGGAGGGAGATCCGGATGTATGCCCATTTGTAGTCCATGGCGTAGCGTGATATTATGGAAGACACAGCAAAGCAGCACTATATGTGGCACTTTGGGTGGGGCATACATTAAAGCTCCACCTGTCTTGTCCAAACAGCAAAAGCAACTTTTGAGAACTCCGAAGGTGCGTTTGATGTTGCAGTTGGTAGCACATAAGGCCTCATTGTACCTCGTCTCTGCTGGCATGTTTAAAATGGCAATAGGAGTGAGAAGCCAGGTCATGCAACCATACCCAGAATCTCCTGCGGCAATGACAGAGTAAAGCCATCAATCATAGCATTGTCACTTGCAGATGTGGCTGGCAAACCACTGCATCCCACACGATGTTATAAGGTAGACTGTGCCATTGCCAGAGCCTTAAAGGCTGATTTGCCTAGCCTAAGTGCATATCACATTGTTGTGGGCCACTATTTGTGCAGGCTTGCTGTAGCCAAAAATAGCTCAGCTGTTGAGGACTACTCACATCTGGGTATTCAAACAATTGCGTGCCTGGCCCTCACAAGTGAGCTAAGGCTTCTGGTGTGTGGCAGGCTGGCAACCTTGAAGTGATGCATAACAACTACCACACCTGTGTTAGATCCCAAAAGGGTACCTCATGGTGTCGTTTGAAAATGTCCCTGGTGGGTCGCCAGTATGTCCTCCATATTAACCCATTTGGGAGGGCAGTCACACGGGGAATATGACATGCCACCAAACATGCACAGGACACTGTTTCTGGTTGCGGTGTGTGAGGCTCAAGACAAACTGTGGCACATAATCTGCATGACACCTCATTAACCGGCCACACGTGATTGTGCACCCGCAGCAGTGTGGACACTTCATACTTGTCATTAACCAGTAAGATTGAAATAGCTCCGAATGGGAGGATAGGAGTGGGGGCATGTTGAAAATAAACACCTTGAAAGTGTATAGTGGCTGCTCACACCCAAAGCTTTAGGGCCAGAGCATTATATGACATCACAAGATTTGCAGGCCTCTGCAGCATGGGGCAAAAAATGCAGGCCCTGCATCAATGGCTTTCAGATGTGACAGTACAAGGCACTTGTCATGGCAGCAATGCTTTTCCTCCCGCCCCCCCCCCCCCCCCCCCCCCCCCAGAAACCCCTCATTTGCATGTGCTTTGCCACAAACAGGTAGCTAGAGATGGAATATAGAAAGAAGCGTGTCTTACCTACAAGCCTACAAGACACCATACAGCGTGTCTTCAAAATTTTCAAAGAGTCCCAGTTGCCTAAGTATAAAGGAATCATGTGTGGCTCTCGGGCGCCTGGTCACAACATCAAGGATGCGCATTTGAGCATCACAGACCACATGCACGTTGATGGAGTGGAAGAGCTTTCTGTTGCAGTACATTTCCTCCCTCTGACGGGGTGGAATGATGGCCACGTGAGTGCAGTCGATAGCTCCCAGAACATTTTGGAAGTTTGCAAAGGCATAAAAGCCTCTCTTCAAGTCCATCAAGTCCTGCCTATCATGAGGAAATGCTATATAGTGATTAATGCGGTCAGAGACTGCTTCAATGACCTGGTTCAGACAGCATGAAAAGGTGGTTTGGGGCATTCCCCCCATGACCCCTACTGTCATTTGGAAGGAGCCACTTGCCATGAAATGCAGGGTGGCCAACAGTTTGATGAGGCCAAGCACAGCGTGGGAACTTTCGGTGACAGGATCCAGAACCCCTCAGATTTCTTCATATAATTCCAGGATAGCCCAAGAGCTGAGGCAATACCTGCAAACCACATAGTCCTCTGATATGCCCAGTAAGGATTTTCATAGAGAAAAGATATGCTCTCTGTATCTCCTGTGCCGTGGCCACCTGTGTGTCGGGTGCTGGGCTGGGCCCCAACCCTGCAAGGCCTGTGGCTCTGACTGTGGTGCTGGGATTTCACTAGGAGGGCTTGGAAATGGCCTTGCTGGTTCTTCAGCTTGTTGTTGTTCAGCTTGTCATTCTCCTTGGCGAGCCTGCCGAAGCATTCAGTATCCCCCAACCATTATCCCGCAACAAGAATGCCACAACCATTACATTTGCTTCAAACATTATGGTTTTAGGAAGATAGATCAGGTAAGAGCAGGTGTTTTTATTAGGCCAGGAAGGCCTGGTGGGTTGTCCCATTCAATTGGACTTTTTATCGCGCATGATAGTCGCTGCGATAATACCGCGATCCAAAATATCGGCTGCGATAAATACTTTTTTCAACCTACCGTAGAAAAAAAAAAGGTGCATTTATTTCCCGCATTAGATCCTGTAATATTGTGTGATAGTGTATTGCACACTTCACTAGCAGATCCTCATTTCTGTTACTTCGCCCAAACCCCTCCCACTTGACTACTAATTTTGGATTTGCATACACAATTTGTGATGTGGTATTTATCGTGTGCGTTAGGCCCTTATCGCACACGATAAGGCCCTAACATGCACAATAACGCCTTAACGCAATTTGATAAATGACCCTCTTAGATGGCTAAGTGGTGCCTTCTGACTGTAGCCAGATATTCAGTGGCACTACTTAATCGGCTATGTGCCATTTTTAATATTGGGATCATGTCCATTGCCCTCCCCCCATCCTAATCCTCTGTGGCAGTGCCTGGATCTGCTCATACCAATAAGTTCTTTTGTTACAGGTTACTTGCCACAAGATTCAAAGATAAGGCAAAATCAAATCATTTAAGTTAATCTACTCCCCACTCGCAACCAATGCACACTAAAAAAACCCAAATAAAGCAAATAATAATCGTGGGAAAAAAAATGATATAAACAAATCCAAAATGCTGTGCCACAAGCAGGCACTTACTTCGTGGCCCGGAGGCCGCCGTCGTGCTCCATGCAGCTGAAGCTGTCCCAGACCTTCAGTGCGGCAAGAGCTGCTGCCGACGTCCTTCTTCGGCCCGGAGGATGCTTTCATACTTCGCCATGGTGGGGCTGTGCTGCCGCTCCGGAGTGGTAGGAGCCGCTGACATCATCCCGCTCCGTGGCCTGGAGGCCGCAGTCCCCGGCCTTGCTTGCAGCTAGGAGCCGCTCCCACCTCCCACTCCGTGGCAGGCTGCCATCTCCCTCTGCGGCCTGGTTCTTCCTTCAGCTCCGTCTCAGTGGCAGGGACGCCGCTCTCCATGGTCCTGCCCACTCCTTCCTGCTTCTTAGGCACGGGGCCAGGCCCCTCGTCTTCATTTAAAGGGCCCGCGGCTGGATATGCCCTGGGCCCCACCTGTGGACTCCTCCCTGGGCGTTTCCTGCAGAGACCTATATCAGGTCTCCTCCTTCACTTCATCCTTGCTTGGCAAGGGGCTAGTCCTCCTGTAGACTTCTCGCTTCCTGCTCCTACCCGGCATCTCTCTTCATCTTGGGATCCCTCGTCGTTCTGTTTCTGGTCTTTTGTTGATTGTCCTTTCGTCCTGTCCTGATGTCCGCCATGTCTCTGAGAGCCTGATGTCTCTTGTGTGATTTCCTGATGTCCACCATGCCTCTGAATATCCTGGTGTTTCTTCTGTGATATCCTGATGTCTCCTCTGTGAGGTCTTGATGTCCGTCTGGTCCTGCATCTGTCAAAGTTCCACGCTGTCTTGTCCCTGCATGGTCTGAGACCTGCCCTCGGAGTTGTGTAGGGCGCACATTGGTCCAGTAGTCTGCGACCATCCCGGCTGGGGTGTGTAGGGTGCTCAGTGGGATAACTCCTTCCGTCGGAGCCAAGGACCTTCCATATCCTTTGTCAGTCCACTACCATGGCCCAGAGTTCCTTGGCATCCTCACTTCACTCTTCCTCGCAGCCCTTCAGTGAGTGTCCTGGGAGTCCGATGGGGATGTCTTGAGCTTTTGCCATGGAGGCCTGGCATTTTAGGCTAATTCTTGATGTCCGGTCTTGAGGTCTCCGATGTCTTGGACTCCGGCTTCATCTAGCTGCCGGTAGATTATGCTTTCAGTGGATAGCCTAAGGGCCGTTCTGGCCACTGAAGCCTCCTTTCTGCCTGAGTGCGTTAGCGTGCTATCCGGATTCCACTCTATCCTGAGTTTTACTTGCCTGATTTAGCTTACCTTGCCATGCCATACCTTGCTGTGCCATGCCTTGCCTTGCTTCCTGTGCTTGAGTCTTCGTCAGTTCCAGAGTCTTCGTCAGCACCTGAGTCTTCATTTTTTTCAGCTCCAGAGCCTTCATCTTTGTCAGCACCTGAGTCCTTGTCTTCTTCAGCTCCTAGGTCTGTCTAGTACCTGTGGCCTTCATCCACCTCTGCCTCCAGTCCGGTCTGCTGCCTCTGCTGTTACCCAGCAGCTCCGAAAGAGCTTGGAGTGGTTGGAAGATTACTCAGAGCCCAACCTTGCATGGTTGGCCTCCCAGAGGCCGTGCAGGTTGGCAGGGGCCTGGGCTTCTGGTCTCTGCCCAAATGAGACTCCATCTCACCTCCCTCGGCACTTCCTCAGAGCTCCTCTCCCGGTTCGCCGAGGTCCAAGGGCACACTCCACTCGTCCCAGCGCAACAGGATTCCAAAGCCATGTGCCCAGTGGGACTGTCCTTGTCCCGGATCTTGTTCCTGGACTTTAATCCTTGGACGTAATAATTTATTTTTTGGGAGTTTTTTTTTTCCTTTACGACCCGCAGGAGGTGCCTGTACCGATTGATGTTCCAGTTCCAGATGTCCTTGTGTCTGGTTTTTGACCTACCGAAGGCGGGGAGGGGACCCCCTTTGAGGGGGAGGGGGTGCTATTGTGCTCCTGCAAGCAGGCTGTGCCATGAGCAGGCATTACCTTGCGGCCTGGATGCCGCCGTCATGCTCCATGCGGCTGGAGCCGCCGCCTTCCTTCTGCGGCTCAGATGCCATTTTCGTGCTTCGGCACAGCGGGGCCTTCTTGTCGCACCGGAGCGGCAGGAGCCGCTGACGTCATCCTGCTCCACAGCCCGGAGGCCGCAGTCCCTGGACTCGCTTGCGGCTAGAAACCGCTCCCAGCTACTTCTCCATGGCAGGCTGCCGCCTCCCTCATCGGTGATTCCTCTGTGGCCTAGTTCTTGCTTCAGCTCTGTCTCAGCGGCAGGGACACCACTCTCCATGGTTCTGCCCATTCCTTCCTGCTTCTTAGGCGTGGGGCCGCACCCCTCTTCTTCATTTAAAGGGCCCGCGGCCTGATATGCCCCGGGCCCCACCTGTGGACTCCTCCCTGGGTGTTTCCTGCAGAGCTCTATATCAGGGTCCCTCCGTCACTTCATCCTTGCTTGGCAAGGGGCTAGTCCTCCTGTGGATGTCTCGCTTCCTGCTCGGCATCTCTCTTCATCTTGGGATCCCCCATCATTCTGTTTCTGGTCTCTTTCTGGATGTCCTTTTATCTTGTCCAGATGTCCGCTATGTCTCCGAGATCCTGATGTTCTTCTGTGATGTCCTGATATCTGCCATGTCTCTGAGTCTCTGATGCCTCTTCTGTGATTTCCTGATGTCCGCCATGCCTCCGAGTATCCTGGAGTTTCTTCTGTGATATTCAGATGTCTCCTCCATGAGGTCCTGATGTCCTCCTTGTCCTGCATCTGCCAAAGCTCTGCGCTGTCCCATCCCTGCGTAGACCACGACCAGCCCGGCGGGGTTGTGTAGGGTGTGCAGTGGTCCGTGACCACCCCGGCTGGGGTGTGTAGGGCGCTCGGTGGGATAACTACTTCAGTCGGAGCCAAGGATCCTCCATGTCCTTCGTCAGTCCACTACCATGGCCCGGAGTTCTTTGATGTCCTCGCTTCACTCTTCCTCGCTGCCCTTCAGAGAGTGCCCTGGGAGTCTGATGGGGATGACTTAAGCCTTTACCATGGAGGCCTGATGTTTTAGCCTACCTTTTGATGTCCGGTCTTGAGGTTTCCGATATCTTGGACTCTGGCTTCGCCTAGCCTCCGATGGATTGTGCTGTCAGTGGATAGCCTGAGTGCTGTTCCAGCCCTGAAGCCTCCTTTCTGGCTGAGTGAGTTAGCATGCTATCCAGATTTCACTCCATCCTGAGTTTTACTTGCCTGATTTTAGCTTGCCTTGCTGTGTCATGCCTTGCCTTGCTTCCTGTGCTTGAATCTTCGTCAGTTCCAGAATCTTCTTCTTCATCAGCACCTGAGTATTTGTCTTCATCAGCACCTGAGTCCTCGTCTTCTTCAGCTCCTGAGTCCTCATCTTCTTCAGCTCCTGAGTCTGTCCAGTACCCGTGGCCTTCGTCCACCTCTGCCTCCTGTCCGGCCTGCCACCTCTGCCATTACCCAGCGGCAGGTCCGAAGGGCTTGGAGTGGTAGGAAGACTACTCAGAGACCAACCTTGCGTGGTTGGCCTCCTGGAGGCCATGCAGGTCGGCAGGGGCCTGGGCTTCTGGTCTCCGCCCAGACAAGGTTCCGTCTCACCTCCCTCAATGCTTCCTTGGTGCTCCTCTCCCAGTTCGCCGAGGTCCAAGGGCACACTCCACTCGTCCCAGCGCAACAGGTCCCTCATTGCCTCACCATCTGACCCATTCTGTTCTAGCTGTTAATACATTAAAAAGCATCTCAGATCCGGCATACTGAAGGAAGTTGCTGTAGAAACTATGTACTGTAAGTATGCGCTTGCTGTGTTTATAACAGTGCTTCCAAAAATGTGGGTTGGGACCTGAAATGAGGTCACTAAATTTTCAAATGGGGTCACAAGTGCCTCAAATAGTAGTACAATATTGATAACAATATTAATCCTAAACACAAATGGAATAAAACAACATCCAAGTTTTATAAATAAAACAACATGAAGGAATAAAAATAATTAAATGAAAAGTGCCCCACCCCCAAATAAAATTGTACATTTCATTTCTACAGTATTCAGTACAATTGCTTCCTCTGAACATTTTAGAGGTTAATTTTCAAAAGCTTTTTCTATGTGTAAAGGAGGTGTTTGAAAGTTGCCTACTCTATCTATGGGTAAAATTGCATGTGTAGTGCTAATATGTGCATAACTTGACCCACAAAGAGCAGGGTCAGCGGTAGCTTAGGCAGACTAGCAGCGAATGAGGGCGGAGAGGCATGGAGTTGGAAAAGGTTGCGGTGTGTGAATGGATCTTTGGAGGTTCGTGGTGTGTGCTATCTGCAGGGTTCAGGTTGGTGTGAGAGAGAGAGAGCGAGAGAGAGATCACGTGATGCCATTACATCATCACCACCTAGGGTAGTTGCAGACCCTTGCATCAGTACTGGAAGTGAGGGGAGGCATTCCTAAGGGGCATTTCCAAACTAACTTCTTCAAATTTACTCAGAAAAAGCCCCACACAAATAGCAGGGGCAAATTTGTGTGTATATATTTTTTCTTAGCCAATTTTCAAAGGGAAAGTTTTACCTTTAAAAAATGGTGAAAGTTTGTGGGTAAAAAGTATCCCCAAACTTTGCATTTGTTTACCCAGTCTGAAAACTGCCATTTCAGAGGGTAATTTTATAACTGTGAGGGGTGGAGTAAAGTTTACATTCAGATTTAAACACCCCCCCCCCCTTATTTTCAAAGCAAAATGAGCACAAGTTTGCTTTGAAAACTGTCAGGTCTTGTCTTGCTATATGCACAAATTCACCTATACAAAGCTGTAACTGCTGTTCGAAGGGAGCTTACAGGTGCACTTTGTAAAATGCAAAAATATACAACTAAGTCCCAACTCTTCCCCAGTTCCACTCCTGGAATACCTCTCCCCTGTATGTGTAAGAGTACATGTGATGTTGGGTTACCTCTGTACTTTTACACATAGTGAGCCCCGAGCTATTTTCTAACAGCCGATTATGTACATCAAACTGTTTTACGTTCAAGGTAGCTTTGAAAATATAGACCCTAGTATAATACATGTTCAATTTACTTATAAATGCAATTTTTAAATCACAAATGAAGTTTTATCTTCACCAGCTTTTACCCAGTTAAGTGCCATAGGAAACAAACCTATAATTTATTTACAATCAGCTGATCTATTTTTAAGCTATGGTGCAATAAACCTTCATTCCTACATTTTTTCCTCAATTTTTTTTTTTTTTTTTTGCTCAACTCACTTAGCCCATTTATCCTTGGCCAGAGGTCACAGATTGTGGCTCCTTCTGGAACGTACTAGCAAACAAAAGAACCCACGACAGTCTTGTCACCGTAAACAATTCAACAAAAAAAGACTGAAAACTCTAATATCAGTTTGTGTACACCTGGTATAAGTGCTGAAAAAAGCTTTATAAAGTATTGTGAAACCGCATCAGCAAGCCTGACGACGGCCGTGAATACACTTGCCGTCCGGACCTCTCATCATTTGCGGCGTTGGTAATCTATGCAAGATGTTTGTTGTCCAAAAGTTTTTATCTAAACGTTATCTGTTCGCCTATAAACAATTCATGAGCTCATGAATTGTTTATAGGCGAACAGATAACGTTTAGATAAAAACTTTTGGACACCAAAATCTTGCATAGATTACCAACGCCGCAAATGACGAGAGGTCCGGACGGCAAGTGTTTTCACGGCCGTCGTCAGGCTTGCTGATGCGGTTTCACAATACTTTATAAAGCTTTTTTCAGCACTTATACCAGGTGTACACAAACTGATATTAGAGTTTTCAGTCTTTTTTTGTTGAATTCCTTCTGGAACGTAACATGGATCCTGAATCTAGCTATTAAGTGTTGCCATTGAGTAATGGCTGGGACCCCAATCCCCTGGAAGCTGTCAAAATATACAAAGAGCCAGAAAATTTGGTCCAGGAATCAAATGTAGGGCCTCTATATAGCAGTGCTCAGCCACCAGGCCAGCCTTGAATTTAAACTTTTACATTGGATCTTAAAACTTTTATTGGATGAAGTTGGCAAAGAACTTTCCAGTGACTCAAGCCTTGAATAGATGATCCACCCTTAGGAAATACCTAAATGTGGTTATTTTTCGGTCTTGTATTGGAAAAATATACTGTTTACAAATTCCCAGATTTGAAAGATATTGAATTTCTGTCCATTTTCTTTGTCATAATAGCCTGTGTAGTCTATGTAATCCCATTATTTAAGATTGGAAACCTGTAAAATTGGTTATCTACCTCAGCTCCTGATGCTTATCTATCCATCAAGATATGATTCTTGACCATTAAATATTTTAAAAGGAAACTGTATAACACTACAGAAGAGCTGAAACACTAATACTTTGCTGTTTTTAATAAATTAAAATAAGCAGTATAGAATATGAACTTGAATACTCTATTTATTACTCCAGGGCAATTTTTAATTAAATCATATTAACATCATATTTTAAAAAACTTACTTCCAAAAGGCTATTTATATACAAAATCATTTTACATGACAATTTCAGGCAGAGAACAAGTCAAAATATTAATGCTTAGATCTATATTTTGTTAAATATACTTCTTTACATATTGAATTGAATGTCAATTTTGCCTGAATTCAAATTTTATATGTTTTGAAAATAAATTACCAGCTAAATGTAACAGAACAGTCAAATCTTCCTTATTTTATTCATAATGATATCATCTATAATTGAATTGGAATTACTGAAAGACAGTGCAAATTATAAACAAAGTTAAAGATATTTAATCCCACAAAAAGAGTACACAAAATATTTGAACAGATATTAAAATTCTCTGGAAAATAATGCTTCTTAAAAAAATTTTTTAAGGATTTTAAAATGTGTACCTCTATTACCAGTTCATATTCATATTCTCATATGAAATAATAATGATGGCAGATAATGACCAAATTATCCATCCAGTCTGCCCAGCAATTTGCTTATGGTAGTAACTGTCATGCCATACAAGTTACTCCCATGCATTCTGTTAAGGGTAATAACTGCCAGGGATGTGAATATGGGAGAAACAAAATAGGAAATTAGATGAAATTTTTTTATTTCATTTTGGGTTCTTTTCAAAATGGAATGATCTAAATTCCGATGAAATTTAATTGGAAATTTGTACCGTTTTGAGCATTGGGAAAAATGTCACCAATCAGGCCTAGGCCTACAACCAAAGCTGGGGTGTTGCGTAGAGAATAGGCTGAGATCCAAAGCAGAGGCCCGGGACTATGACTCAGTGTGATGCCAAGGTCTCGGCCGAGGCCCTGGCCCTATACTGGACCTGGGCTGAGACTCAGCCCAAGCCCAATAAATTTTCCAACTCCTACTTACATTACCCATCATGAATCCAATGCTGTCTCCAGGCCATGTCAGGACACTTGGGCTTTAGCACAAGCCCAAGTCTGATGCTGGGGCACAGTTTATAGGCAGGGTCCCAATGCCTGAGCTTCAGCCTAGGCCAGAGCCTGGGCCCAGGCCTGGAGGTTATGGTCCTGATGCCAGGGCCTCAGCCCAGGCATCAGGCTAAAGCCTAGGCTTGGCTGCTGGAACCCATGCCTCAAAGATTCGCTGTCTTCTTTCTTCATCTTCTTTCTTGAAATGACACCATCTCCTGGTGATGCTCCAGAGTAAATTAACTCCGGCGCATCTTTCTCAGCAGAGAGTGCCATTTTGTTGAACAGCAGATAATTGAACTGCCATACAACAACATGGTGCCCTCCATTGAGGAGGAATCATTGGTGTTAATTTACTCAGGCACATCTCCAGCGGACTGTGTCCTTTCAAGAAAGAAGATGAGGAAAGGAGATGGTGTGCTCCCATGGCTGGGCCTGGGCCTGACCCTGGCTGAAGCCCATGTGTCTGGAGTCAACCTCTGCACTGGGGCCCGGTATAAGACCTGGCCTGGGACCTGGTTTAGGCCAAGGCCCAGGCATCAGAACCCAGTCTCTTGGCTGGTACCCGTGTTGGGAACCAGCTTCCAGATTGGGCCCTGGAATTGGCCCTGGAGTCAGACTTTGGCCTGGGCTTAGACTGTGGCATCATGACCAGGCCTCCAAGCTTGGACCTTGCATAGGGCCTAGGCCTAGTTTGCGGTGCTAGGCAAGTTACCCACATGCATTCTGTTAAGGGTAGTATCTTCCGTGCCATGCAATCTACATCATGTGTTATATTAAGGGTAATAACTGCCGCTCCATGCAGATTACTTCCATTCATTCTGTTAAGGGTAGTAACTACCCCTCTGGGCAGGTTACCTCCAAGCAGATATTATTACATCACCCCCTTTTTTCTTTTTAAACTTCAAGCCTTTAAGGATATGCAATGTTTGTCCCATGTTCTTTTGAATTCATTTACTGTTCTGGTGTTCACTATCTCTTCTGATATTGATTCTGAGTCATCCCACCTGGAGTTTCATTACATGCCTCCTAGTTCTACCATTTCCTTTCCAGCAGAAAAGGTTTGAAGTCTGTGCATTATTAATACCCGTCAGGTATCGGAAGGTCTGTATCATAACTCCCCTGTAAATCTTCTCTTCCAGGGTATACATATTTAGATCATTGAGCCTTTCTTTATAGGTCTTCTAAAACAGAGCCCAAACCATTTTGGTCACCTTCCTCTGGACCACTTCCATCCTGTCCATCCTTTTTAAAATAGAGTCTCCAGAACTGAACCTCAAAGGGCAGTCCTCTCCAGATATAACCAGCAGCAGAAGTAGTAGAAATCAGCATGGGAATTTTGAGCTAGCATGCACTCTCGAGTCCTGCAAAGGTCCCGCCCTCACTTGAGTTTCCACGTTAACAGGAAGAAAGACAACAAAAGGGATGCCACAAAGAAGCCTTTTTCAATTGTTTATTGG
This sequence comes from Rhinatrema bivittatum, assembly GCF_901001135.1. NCBI lineage: Eukaryota > Metazoa > Chordata > Amphibia > Gymnophiona > Rhinatrematidae > Rhinatrema > Rhinatrema bivittatum. The sequence continues at coordinate 80,346,884 of NC_042620.1, forward strand.
TGGAGACGTAAAAAACTGCCCGACTCTGGCCGAGTTTCGCCACATAAAGTGGCTGCCTCAGGGGCTATAGAGAATACATATATAAAAACATTAAATCATAAATACATTAAAAAATCATAAAAATATTCAAAGCAGACAAGTAATCTGAAATAAATAATAAAATTATAAATATGAAAACATGAACTCAATCACATAGATATGACACTTATAAAAACATAAAAAGCAGAATAAAAGTGACAAAGCGATTAGAATAAGCATGTAAACAACATCAATCTGAAAACTGGAGGATATCTGCAAAATGAGTGTAGTAAAATTCTTATACATATAAAAATTATATATCTTACTAATAAAATCAAAAACTAATAAATAGTTCCACATTTGTTTAAAAAGATCCGCAACACATGTCTATCTGAAGATAATCTAAAGCTCAAGTCTAAAATACTTTTGAAACAATTAAATTATAAAACGGCTCTTATTTTTAAAAATTGCTTTTAAAATAATAAAATTTTGAATATGAAGATAACACACCTCAATAAGTGTCAGACGTGCTTAAAATGCTATCGGTTCCGTTCATCAAAGGTAGTATATACTGAAATTTTTTTTTTTTTAAAAAATCGTCAATATGCATCTAAGTACATCATGATTATAAAACAATCATTAGGACATATGCATTGAAAACCTCATGTCTCTATCAGAATGTGATGGATTTTTTTAATTCACAACTAAAGTTTTGTCCATATTCAAAATATAGATGACATCACTACTACTCTATAAACATTATCTTCTTTGTGGCATCCCTTTTGTTGTCTTCCTTCGGTTCTACTGGATCGCCTACCTTGCTGTTTTTTGGGTCCGTCCACGTTAACAGGAAGCCATGTGTGAGGAGGGACTGGGGCCACTGCAGCGCTTGTGATCTTTTACTGGCTCACAGATCCTGTGCTGTCTTTCATTACTAATACTGCTGCCAGTTGCAGTTCAACATCAGGCATTGGACCAGCCACTGGGGAAGAGTGGGCAGAGTGTGCACAGGTGTGTGCAGGTTGTCACTTCTTCTCTATCCTCTCCCATCACTGAACTTACCTAAGAGAAAAATGTTGCCCCTGTCATCAGCCTGCCCTCTCTTCCCATTAGTTGACATCCACTTATTGCCCGAGGCCAAAAGGAAAATGTTGCTGCTGATCCTAGTCAAGGGGATGTGTGGATGGAGGCTGTTTAAAGGGAGGGATCAGATGCAGGAAGGGTTTGAGGGTTGGATCAGTGGGAGAGGGATTAGCTGTGGAAGGTGAGAGGAGGGATGCAAGAGAGGAACTAGGTGTGAGAGTATCAACTGGGGAGGTATAGAGAAAAGAGAGAGGAAGGGAATGACAGACGATTGATTGGGGTTACAAAAATGGCTTGGAGGTGAGAGAAGTTCAGTGGGGAGGATGTAAAAAGCTGGAGTGGGTGAACGAGCAGCTAGGCTGGGAAGGGGAGAGGAACTGGGGGATGTAAGAGGGGATCAGCTGGAGGTTGAGAGGCCCTCTGGGGGGGGGGGGGATGAAGGTTGAGAGAGGGGATCAGTTGGAGTGCAGGAATTGTGAATGGAGGGATTGTTGGAGGCAAACTACACCCTTGCTAATTAGGTTTGGTTGTCCTCTGGGGTCATGTGAATTTTCAAGTGCTAAAATGGGTCACATTGGCTAAAGGTTTGGGAAGCCCTGGCCTAGTGGTTATAAAGCAGGCTTTAAATGAAGCAATCCAGGGTTCTTACCTTGCTGCTGCTCCTTGTGACCTTGTATAAGGCAATTTGCATATAATATCTTATATAAACTGCACTATTTATGATGGATCAGAATTTATCAGAAAATAATTCCAATTGTCTTAGATACTGGTTGTGTTTTGGAAGATTTCTTTAGGGCTAACACAATTAACTTATTACTATCAATTTATTGATTGTCAGAAGTTACAAGTATCATGGATTCAGAGATTGTTACCAATAGGAAAATATTCTGTTCTTATAAAATCAGTGAATCATTAGCATATCAAATCAATTGGAACTTGCACTTAGAAATTACCAATATTATATTCAGACTACCCAAAAAAGGAACATAAATTCCCAAACCTTATAATGCCATCTGTGCTTGGCTCATCTTCTGGTTGCTGAGGGATGGCTGTTGAGGTATCTGGATTAGCAGGGCTCTGCATTTGTCAGTGGCAGCCTCACTGTCTGGAGAGACAAATTATAGCTCTGTGAGGAGAACTGCAGAGTTCTACCCCTAGGTTAGGGAGAGCAGAATAGAAGTGTAGTCCTTTAAAGTTGTTACATGTGGCCAAAAGCAAAACTCATGCTTTGTTCTTCTCTTTATATAGGGATTCATCTGCATTTCTTAGTTCATTAATGCAGATTAATTAGCTCCCAAATTGACAATCTGATTGATCTAGTATTGCCAGTGTTTTTTCAAATGAAGCAGGTCATTTCTTGGCCAACGTGATACTGACCAGAACTTTGAGGCAAACATCTTCCTGATAAATCTACAGGAGCTGATTGTTAGGTTAGTGCAATTAGGTAATAAAAAGCAGTCTCAGAAATGCCTAGCTTGCTCTGTTTTTACAGGTCAACAAGTCTTAATTGTTCTTATCCTTCTGTGTATAAATGGTCTTTCTTGTAAAGGGAAAGATATCCAGTATCCTATGCAGCTTTACAATAGATACTCCATCTTATGAGCAGCATACATACATAATCAGAAGGTTTTACCGAGCTTTGCTCTTATACTGAGCAAATCACTTTACTCTCCATTGCCTCGAGTTTAAATTTAGGGCCTGATTCACTAAGGCATTTCTCCAATTTGGTGTCTATGGGAAAATGCCTTGATGAATCAGCCCTTAGGGGGTTATTTACTAAGCATTTTTCCCATAGACATAAAATGGGAGAAAACCATTAGTAAATAAGCTCCTGTATTTCCCTGTCTTCCCTAGGGACAGGGAAATACAGTACCTGAATGTAATCTGTTTTGAAGTGCCTGAAAATCAGAATATAAATCAAATAAATAAATAAATAAAATACATACAATAATGGCAATAAATGTTTATGTCAGGAAAGTAAAAACATAAGTAAAAGGAAACCAAAGAGGTTGCTGGAAAAGTAAGGGTAAAAAAAGATTAACATTTAAAATGTACAAAGAATCTCAAAAAGAAAAAATAGGTAAGGATATCTGGTAAATCTGAAAAATAAGGTTAAAAATGATGATTGTAAAAGAGTGGCTGGAAAAAAATGTCAACTCCAGATATTGTACTTTCTATCTTGACTTACATTAATTCAAGAAAGCTAGACAAATCAGAGTCCTCTTTGATTTTGAGATGGCTTAGAATTTAAATGATTTTTAAGGCATTTCTGCAGTTAAAATGATGCTTAATTTCCAGAAATGACTAATTATAATTTTGACCACCTGACATGCGGGTAAATGTATGTGAGAATGTTCTGACTGCATGTAAGTTTACCTGGACTAAGTGGAAAAATTCACAGGGGTTAGGTTGGGAGGGGTTTGTACTTTCTTTTGCAAAATAAATTATGATTACAATTTCAAGAAAAATTCTGCATACATAATAGTAGGCATATGGTAATTGGGTATGGGGAGTTTTGAAGGGATAATTTAGCAAAGCAAACTTATGCACATTTTCATTGTCTAATTTATCTTACAAAATTAAATTACCTCCTGTGAATCAGCTCAGATATCCAAGCAAGCCTACTTAGATGTGCCTGATTTATCAGGGAGAGAGTAGACAGCAAGACTTCTTTTGGTTTAAGTAGTTCTAACAACCTGAGGTATTAGCGTTTTAGCATTTACACTCTTCTCAATTAATTTTCCAGTTTAGATGATGCAGGATAAAAACAATTTAAAATAAGAGTAAAGTCAAAAGTTGTATGCTGCTAAGTTACATTAAACCAGGTTGGCATTGATCACATCTACATCAAGACCTGTTGTAGATCTGAAACACACATGATTCTTTTGAGTTAATGATGACTATAATTAAATCCAAAGACTGACTCCATAATACCTATACCTATTAGTTTAGATGGTAAGTTCAGCTTGAATTGTGTATACCATGACTTTTGAGTTTATGCGCCTTTCTTCAGTATTAATATATTAAAAATTATACTCTGTGTCCTATACAGTACATTTAGTATACATAGTAATAATACCCTTTTATCAATTAAAATGCTAAACTATTCCTTTCTAAATTATTTAAATTACTTCCTTGCAACCCTAAGGACAATCATGCTCAAAGCAGTGTCACAAACTACCTCACATGGAAAGTGATCTGTCATTTGTGACATCAAAGTCAATAGAGAGCAATTACATTTAGTGAGTGAGTCAATTAATGACTCATTTTCTAACATGGATACTCCAAGAGGTTCGCAGGGATTGTAAGGGGATGCTTAAAAATGTCAAAGCTAATATCTTGTTTACAACATTATTAATTGATAGAAGTAAGTATTACTTCTTGTGATATATGCTTTAGAATTCTGAATACATCATAGCAAGAATAGGTTTGTATGATGTTTCCTCCTTTTGAAATCAAAGTCTATTTACTTTCAGGCCTTTATGTAGAGGCCTTTTCACAATATAATTTTTCATGCTTTGCTTTGACCTTGGTCTCTAGTGCCAATTCTGATACCTGCATCTATATTCTGACACATTTAAATAAAACATGCTCTTATACATAGAGCTATTTCGCTGCTTGCTACCCATTCCTGCTGTAGTTGCTCTTAGTTGCTTATGCATGATATGGCTTCAGAAAAAATGTTTTTATAGCTTGGGTTTCCATGCTAGTTGTGATAGCTTTTCTTCTGTCCTGGTAATTAAGAAGACAAGTTATATATTTTTAGAAACCTGTACTTTCTAAAGCTGAATTCTCCTATCCTTACTGGCATGTGTGTTGACTTCTTGTTATATTCTTTCTATTTCTATTTGTAACAGATTTGAGAAAAAATGGATTAGACAAGGACTTCTGAGCAAAAGTTGATGGTGGAATAACAGGACAGAGAGAGGTATTCAATGATGTCCACTCTGCAGAAGAGAAACTGACCAATAGTGTGCCAAAAGATCAGTGCTAGTGTTGCGTTCCTGGACCCTTGGGCTGAGGCAGGATTGTTGCAACCTGCAGGGAGGAGCCCTGCTGATTCCTACCATCAGCAGGCAGACCTGGATGAAGCAGCGACCCAGCTGGAGCTTCACCTATAGCAGCCCTTGTTCCCCTCGGGTTGAGCCTTTGGGTGCTGGGACCAATAGGTCTTAGGTGGGGTCTCAGCTGTTGGCTGAATTGGAGATCCTTGGATAGCAAGGTCATAGATGGGAAGAGGTTAGTGGCAGGTGGTGGTCAATGTATCCAGGAAAAGGCAGTGGTCGGTAGCAGGCATTAGTTAAGCATAACCAGGAGCAGGGCGTGGTTGGCAGACAGCATTCAAATGTATCCAAGAGTAGGCAGTGGTTGATGGCAGACAGCAGTCAAGTGTATCTGAGGTCAGGCTGAGGTTAATCAAAGTATGCATCTGAGTAGAGAAAGGGCAGATAGTAGGGCAGGGTGGTAAGGAAAAGAACAAGAGGACCATGAGAAAGGAGGTGAAGACAGAAGACACGGTACTGGAACTAAAGATACACTGAAGACAATGCAACTGAACACAAGCTGATGATAAGACACTGAAACTGAAGACATGCTGAAGACAAGACCCTGGAGCAACTTGTGCTACTTCAAGAGTAGGGGACCTGTTGCTTAGGCGAGTTGCTTCTAGGGAGCTGCCCTTAAATAGGGCAGTGCAGCTGATGTCATCTCTAGGGGCCATGGGGAGTTTCCCAATGTGATCCCTTTAAATTTCTGGAGGTGGTGCGTGCGCATGTGCTTAGATGGAGGCACAGCATGGCTTGTTGGCTGGAACCCTATGGCAGCAACCTGGTGCATGGTTGTTCGGCAGTGTTTGCTGCGTTGGAGGAAGAGTGAACCGGTGGAAGAGGTGAGTGCAGTGGTGGAAAAAGTGAGTGTGGTGGTATATAGCAGATGCCCACGGACCACCAAATGTAACAATGTCTAGCCCTATAAAAAGGCTCTCCTTAACTTCCTCGGGCCTTTGCATGGATCCTCACAGTCATCTGTTCTTCCTTCACCATGCAAGGTTCTCTGTGGTCTCCATCTGTCTTGATGGTCTTCGTGTTTAATGTTCCTGGTTTCCTGTGAATGTTACTGGTCTTGTTCTTTGTTGGAGCTCCTTTGTCATCTCTCTGGTGTTCCTGATGTTCCATGTTCCTAATGTTCCTTGTTCTTGATGTTCCAGTCCTGGTCCTGATGTTCCCGTCTCCAGCCCTTTGTCCTGCTTCCAGGTTTCCTGCTCATCCAACTTTCCTGGTGTGCCACTGTTGTGGTCTGTGACCAGCCCATGGGGGGCTGTGTAGGGTGCTTCGTGGCATAAGGCCTGTCTTCACGTCTGCAGAGCAAGTCTCCAGAAGGCCCTTGCTTTTAATGCCGAAGTCTGTTCCTGAATCCTGAGTCTTGAATCCTTGAATCCTGTTCCCAGCCTTCAGAGTTCCTTGTTCCTACTTCTGTCCATGCCATAGACTCAAGCCAGAACCTGCTCCTCTTCAGCGTAGTCCGCAACCAGCCATGGGCATCTGTGTAGGGCGCACCTCGGTGCAGGCCTCTCCTGAATCTTCGTCATGTTTCCAGTTCCTAGTCTTCATCTTCTCATCTGGAGTTTGCTTTACTTCTGGCGTGGTCCGAGACCAGCCATGGGCAGCAGTGAGAGAGCGCTGCGGTGCACTATTCACCCTGTACTAGTGCCTGAATCCTGAATCATCTTCTGAGTCTTCCAGGTTCCTCGAATCCTTGTCTGAGTCTTCCAAGTTCCTCGAGTCTTTGTCTGAGTCTTCTAAGTTCCCCAGTTCCATGTCTCATCATGTTCCTGCCCCAGGCTCTGTATGGCTTCACGCACTCATCGTTCCCAAGCAGTAGGTCCAGAAGGGCTACCGAGTGGCTGGAGGGCTACTCTTGAGACCAGCGCTGTGTAGCTGGGTCTCACCTGTGTGAGCAGGACCAGTGGAGGTCCTAGTCTGCCTTGACTGGGTAAATGTAACATCAAGACTTGCTAGAGACATAAGTTCCTGGATGAAATAAATGACTGCTTCATGGAGCAATTGGTTCAGGAACCAACTGGAGAGGGAGCTATTTTAGATTTAACTCTTAGTGGAACACAGGATTTGGTAACAGAGGGTAACGGTGGTGGGATCACTTGGCAATAGTGATCATAACACGATCAAATTTAAACTAATAACTGGAAGGGGGACAATAAGTAAATCTGCAGCTCTAACACTAAATTTTCAAAAGGGAAACTTTGATAAAATGAGGAAAATAGTTAGAAAAAAATGGAAAGGTGCAGCTGTATAGGTTAAAAGTGTTGAACAGGCATGGACATTGTTTAAAAATGCAATCCTAGATGTGCAGTCCAGGTGTATTCTACGCATTAAGAAAGGTGGAAGAAAGGCAAAACGATTACCAGTATGGTTAAAAGGTGAAGTGAAAGAGGTTATTTTAGCCAAAAAAACATCCTTCAAAAAATGGAAAAAGGATCCATCTGAAGAAAATATGATAAAGCATAAGCATTGTCAAGTTAAGTGTAAAACATTGATAAGACAGGCAAATAGAGAATTTAAACTGGAGTTGGCCATAGAGGTAAAAACTCATAATAAAAACTTTAAAAAATATATCCGAAGCAAGAAACCTGTGAGGGAGTCGGTTGGACCGTCAGATGATGGAGGGGTTAAAGGGGCTATTAGGGAAGATAAGGCCATTGCAGAAAGACTAAATTAATTATTTGTTTCTGTGTTTAATGAGGATGTTGGGGAGATACCAGTTCCAGAGATGGTTTTCAAGGGTGATGAGTCAGACGAACTGAATCAAATACTGTGAACCTGGAAAATGTAGTAGGCCAGATTGACAAACTAAAGAGTAGCAAATCACCTGGACCAGATGGTATGCATACTAGGGTACTGAAGGAACTAAAAAATGAAATTTCTGATCTATTAGTTAAAATTTGTAACCTATCATTAACATCATCTATTGTACCTGAGGACTGGAGAGTTGCCAATGTAACCCCAATATTTAAAAAGGGCTCCAGGGGCGATCCTGGAAACTATAGACCAGTGAGCCTGACTTCAGTGCCAGGAAAAATAGTGGAAACTATTCTAAAGATCAAAATCGTAGAGCATATAGAAAGACATTGTTTAATGGAACACAGTCAACATGGATTTACTCATGGGAAGTCTTGCCTAACAAATCTGCTTCATTTTTTTGAAGGGGTGAATAACATGTGGATAATAGGGATGTGAATCGTTTTTCAACGATTAAAATTATCGTCTGATAATGTTAATATCGTCTTAAATCGTTATAGAACACGATACAATAGAAATTCTAACGATTTATCGTTAAAAATTGTTAAATCGTGTTAGTGCGCACTAACGGGAGTTAGTGCGCACTAACTCCCAGTTAGTGCGCACTAACTGAAAATGATACAAATAAACACTTTCCAGGTCACTGAAGGTCAGTTAGGAATGAATATGTGTTCCTATTGGCTGGCTGCCCTCTTATCTATTGATGTTACCAAGGTTACCACTGAGGTGATGGTTGGGGGGATGGGAAATGGAACTGGAAACTAACGAACACCAACAGAAAATGAAACAAAGTGTTCACACTTCCCAGGTCAGTAAAGGTCACTTAGGAATGAATATGTATGTATTCCTATTGGCTGGCTGTGCTCTTATCTATTGATGTTACCAAGGCTAACACTGAGGTAATGGTTGGGGGATGTGAAATGGAAACAGTTGGAAGCTTGACAAAAAAAGTAATGTAATGATCAGCACTCACGTGACTAGAACTTGTTTGTTTATTATTTTTGTTAGCAGGCACCTGAAATGCTAGTGCATGTTGAATTTGCCAATCACTGTGCATTTTAGAAAGGTGGTCCTGGCTGGAACTGTACACAGTTCAAATATATGTAATTGATTGTTGGTAAGTGTATTTTTTAAGTAGCCACACTGGCACCAGTATGTTTACTTTTCCTCCTACTTAACTCACTAGCTCAGCTTTGTAAGAAGGGCTTCTCTGCTTGTGTGTTGCTTTTGTTTGGTGTGAGGAGAGCAGAAACATCAGATCTTTATTCAATCTACTACAGTCATCTCTTACAGTGCCCTATCCCTATTAATACCAGGAGTGTTGTGATCTTCCTGCACACACAGTGCCCTAACCCTGGCACCAGGGGTGTTGTGATTTTCCTGCACACAGTGCCCTAACCCTGGCACCAGGGGTGTTGTGATTTTCCTGCACACACAGTGCCCTAACCCTGGCACCAGGGGTGTTGTGATCTTCCTGCACACACAGTGCCCTAACCCTGGCACCAGGGGTGTTGTGATTTTCCTGCACACACAGTGCCCTAACCCTGGCACCAGGGGTGTTGTGATCTTCCTGCACACAGTGCCCTAACCCTGGCACCAGGGGTGTTGTGATCTTCCTGCACACAGTGCCCTAACCCTATTAATACCAGGACTGTTGTGATCTTCCTGCACACAGTGCCCTAACCCTGGCACCAGGGGCGTTGTGATCTTCCTGCACACACAGTGCCCTAACCCTGGCACCAGGGGTGTTGTGATCTTCCTGCACACACAGTGCCCTAACCCTGGCACCAGGGGTGTTGTGATTTTCCTGCACACAGTGCCCTAACCCTGGCACCAGGGGTGTTGTGATCTTCCTGCACACAGTGCCCTAACCCTGGCACCAGGGGTGTTGTGATCTTCCTGCACACAGTGCCCTATCCCTATTAATACCAGGAGTGTTGTGATCTTCCTGCACACACAGTGCCCTAACCCTGGCACCAGGGGTGTTGTGATCTTCCTGCACACAGTGCCCTAACCCTGGCACCAGGGGTGTTGTGATCTTCCTGCACAAAGTGCCCCAACCCTGATACCAGTCTGAGACAGCTCCCTCCCTGCATTACTAGTGAGAGGCTGGCTTCACAGACAGGGGGGAGCTGCCTGACCCTCACTCCTGACTTCCCCCATGTCCCAGCTAGTGAATGGTGTGTGGGTGAGGGGGGGGAGGGGGGGAGGAGGATGGTGAAGTCTGAGACAGCTCCCTCCCTGCATTACTAGTGAGAGGCTGGCTTCACAGACAGGGGGGAGCTGCCTGACCCTCACTCCTGACTTCCCCCATGTCCCAGCTAGTGAATGGTGTGTGGGTGAGGGGGGGGAGGATGGTGAAGTCTGAGACAGCTCCCTCCCTGCATTATTAGTGAGAGGCTGGCTTCACAGACAGGGGGGAGCTGCCTGACCCTCACTCCTGACTTCCCCCATGTCCCAGCTAGTGAATGGTGTGTGGGTGAGGGGGGGGGGGAGGAGGATGGTGAAGTCTGAGACAGCTCCCTCCCTGCATTACTAGTGAGAGGCTGGCTTCACAGACAGGGGGGAGCTGCCTGACCCTCACTCCTGACTTCCCCCATGTCCCAGCTAGTGAATGGTGTGTGGGTGAGGGGGGGGGGAGGATGGTGAAGTCTGAGACAGCTCCCTCCCTGCATTACTAGTGAGAGGCTGGCTTCACAGACAGGGGGGAGCTGCCTGACCCTCACTCCTGACTTCCCCCATGTCCCAGCTAGTGAATGGTGTGTGGGTGAGGGGGGGGGGGAGGATGGTGAAGTCTGAGACAGCTCCCTCCCTGCATTACTAGTGAGAGGCTGGCTTCACAGACAGGGGGGAGCTGCCTGACCCTCACTCCTGACTTCCCCCATGTCCCAGCTAGTGAATGGTGTGTGGGTGAGGGGGGGGGGGGAGGAGGATGGTGAAGTCTGAGACAGCTCCCTCCCTGCATTACTAGTGAGAGGCTGGCTTCACAGACAGGGGGGAGCTGCCTGACCCTCACTCCTGACTTCCCCCATGTCCCAGCTAGTGAATGGTGTGTGGGTGAGGGGGGGGGGAGGAAGATGGTGAAGTCTGAGACAGCTCCCTCCCTGCATTACTAGTGAGAGGCTGGCTTCACAGACAGGGGGGAGCTGCCTGACCCTCACTCCTGACTTCCCCCATGTCCCAGCTAGTGAATGGTGTGTGGGTGAGGGGGGGGGGGAGGATGGTGAAGTCTGAGACAGCTCCCTCCCTGCATTTCTAGTGAGAGGCTGGCTTCACAGACAGGGGGGAGCTGCCTGACCCTCACTCCTGACTTCCCCCATGTCCCAGCTAGTGAATGGTGTGTGGGTGAGGGGGGGGGGGAGGAGGATGGTGAAGTCTGAGACAGCTCCCTCCCTGCATTACTAGTGAGAGGCTGGCTTCACAGACAGGGGGGAGCTGCCTGACCCTCACTCCTGACTTCCCCCATGTCCCAGCTAGTGAATGGTGTGTGGGTGAGGGGGGGGGGGGGGGAAGATGGTGAAGTCTGAGACAGCTCCCTCCCTGCATTACTAGTGAGAGGCTGGCTTCACAGACAGGGGGGAGCTGCCTGACCCTCACTCCTCCGGGGTATTGTGATCTTCCTGCACACAGTGCCCTATCCCTGATACCAGGGGTGTTGTGATCTTCCTGCATGCAGTGCCCTATCCCTATTAATACCAGGAGTGTTGTGATCTTTCTGCATGCAGTGCCCTATCCCTAATACCAGGGGTGTTGTGATCTTCCTGCACACAGTGCCCTATCCCTGATACCGGGATGTGTGCAAGAAGATCCCAACACCCCCGGTATCAGGAATAGGGCACTGTGTGCAGGAAGATCACTCCTGGTATTAATAGGGATAGGGCACTGTGTGCAGGAAGATCACAACACCCCTGGTGCCAGGGTTAGGGCACTGTGTGCAGGAAGATCACAACACTCCTGGTATTAATAGGGATAGGGCACTGTGTGCAGGAAGATCACAACAACCCTGGTGCCAGGGTTAGGGCACTGTGTGCAGGAAGATCACAACACTCCTGGTATTAATAGGGATAGGGCACTGTGTGCAGGAAGAGCACAACAACCCTGGTGCCAGGGTTAGGGCACTGTGTGCAGGAAGATCACAACACTCCTGGTATTAATAGGGATAGGGCACTGTGTGCAGGAAGATCACAACAGCCCTGGTGCCAGGGTTAGGGCACTGTGTGCTGGAAGATCACAACACTCCTGGTATTAATAGGGATAGGGCACTGTGTGCAGGAAGATCACAACACCCCTGGTGCCAGGGTTAGGGCACTGTGTGCAGGAAGATCACAACACTCCTGGTATTAATAGGGATAGGGCACTGTGTGCAGGAAGATCACAACACTCCTGGTATTAATAGGGATAGGGCACTGTGTGCAGGAAGATCACAACACCCCTGGTGCCAGGGTTAGGGCACTGTGTGCAGGAAGATCACAACACTCCTGGTATTAATAGGGATAGGGCACTGTGTGCAGGAAGATCACAATACCCCTGGTATCAGGGTTAGGGCACAAGTTCTAGTCACATTGACTGAGCACATTACTTGTTTTGTCAAGCTACCAACTGTTTCCATTTCCCATCCCCCATATACTGTCAGTGGGAAGCTTGGTAACATGAATAAATAAGAGGGCAGCCAATAGGAATACATATTCATTCCTAAACTGACCTTAACTGACCTGAAAAGTGTCAAATTGTATCATTTTCAGTTAGTGCGCACTAACTCCCGGAAAAAACGATTTTTAACGATTTTTTAACTAAAAAATCGTGCCTAACACGATTTTCTTGCCCTGTCACACGATTTCTATCGTTAAGACGATATGGAAAACGATTCACATCTCTAGTCATAATGCCTCTGTATCGCTCCATGGTGAGACTGCACCTTGAATACTGTGTACAATTCTGGTCGCCATTTTGATTGCTGGCAGCCGATGGCCGTAGTGCAGGAGATGTGTCCCGTACCGGTCCTGGCCCCTCGCTGGAGCCTCCCAGACTTCTGTCAGGTTTTATGTGTGTTGTGAGGGCCTGGGAAGTAAATCAATTTGGCATGTGGTGGAGGGTGTGAGGAGGGTGGTGGTTGTATTTTATCTGTAAAGGAAATAGTTATCTTCCGGCGAAAAAAGTGCGTGAATGTGTTAAAATGGAAGTGAAACATGGACCTGGACTGGTGAATCGATTAGTGTAGCGTGTGTTAGTGTAAGGTGTAACAGATGGCGCTTACGTCCAGCAGATGTCACTGTTTTCTGGAAAAAATCTTTAAACCTATTTTACCAGTCACAGGTGTGACATATCTGTGATGTAAGTACAGAAGAACCTTCCTGTATGCAAAATGAAGGTTGTGTCCAAATTTGAAAGCAATCGGTTCAGTGGTTTCTGATTTTATATGTGATTTATGAATGTCTAATTGTAAACAGCCAAGATTTTTATATTGTGCAGGTATAAATTTGCTATATAAATAAATGAGATATACTGTATATTCATACAATGAAGTTGGTGCATGCAAATCTATATCATGTATATTCATTGTAAATGTCTTAAAAACCAGACCTGTTTGTAGCTCTTGTGGACTGGAGTTGGCTACCCGATATTTTTGGAAAACACTCAAAAGAGCACAATAAGTTAAGCACTTGCAAGTTATTTACAAGTGGTTTCTAACTGAAAGTGTTTTTAGTACTGCAGATGGCTTATACTGTACCAAGAGATTGGAAACAATAGCTAGCATTTGACCAAGGAGACCATTGTAAAAGATATTAAATCTTCCCTTTCAATACAGATATGATTATAAGCACACCAGACTCTCATCACTTCTGTTGACAGAAATATTATCAAAGGGAATTTAATCTGCTTCAAGGTTCACTGAGGATAGAGCAAGGTGCACTGCTCTTTCACACAATTTTAAAATGAAAGGTTCAAACTTCACAGAAAAGTCTACTATAGTTACTAAAGAAAAAAAGTATGCCAATTTTCTAAAACTTCTTTCTTGTACTTTTTCTAACAATATAGAATCCAAACACCCCTTTATTTAGCATTTTATGTTGTTTTAAAATATATATTAAAACTGAATATTTTTATAGGTGAGTTTAACCAAGGCAATAGTTAAACAGTGATTCTTTGCAAAAGAATTGCCAGTTGTTAAATTCAAGCATATTTCACAAATTGCATATTGTGACAACCATAGTTTCACATTTATTATGCAAGTACTATATACCATGCTCTTTTCCATGGGGAAACTTTCAGGGAACTACATTATATTTACATTCACTTGGAGAGATAATTCTCCAAAGCTGAAATCACTAACGCTTTTAAAATTATATACAACTTTACATGAAATTAGGAGATCAATATTTGGAGGCTACCACAATGTCAGTGTGATAGGCTTTAATAAATTTAAATGTAAATCCATGCAAATTGGAAATGTTTTGAATAAAACAGGTTTAAAAGCTGAGTTTAGGAAGTTGTCCTAATTATCCATGGAGTTGCACTCCCAATTAAAAATCAAGCATGTAGCTTGGAAGTGATTTTAGATACAAGTTTCACAACAGAATTGCAAATTATTTAATTTTCTAGAAATAATATAATTTAAACATATATGACAACTCTGTCCTTTTCTTACTAAAATGAATCTTTAATACATCATTCTTCAATTACTTTTCATATTGCCTCTTGCAATTATCTTTATATAGGATTGTCACAGAAGTATTAAACTACAGTCACTGAAAAATGCTGCCACTCATTTATTGTTAGGACTGAAGCTTTAGATAGTATTGCAAAAAACTTCACCTGCTGCCATTGTCTTACCATATTCAATTGAAGTTATTATCTTTGACTTTTAGGGGTCAGTTTTCAAAAGTTACACAGGGGTTGTGCAGACAAAATCAGGATATATATGTGCATATTTAACCCTTGTGCATGGCAAGCAAATTTTGAAAAGGTCGGAAGTAGGAACATCCTTCTCTGAAAATAAAAAAAAGCTGTTTAAAGTGCATTCTGGTATGGGGTTCAGAATTACAGCATGTGCACAAACAATTTGTAAGCAGTGTACCTGCGCTTACGCACATGCTTTTACTCCTGTTATTTAAGTCACAGAAACAAAATTATACTTTTTTTTCTGCAATTTTTGGAAGGAAGGTCTGAGTGAAGTGGTGAAGGTCTGGATGAAGTGCTAATTGAAAAAACATGCATGAGTAAGTATTTTTATAAGTAAAATATGGGGCAGATTTTTAATCCTATGCTTGCGGGATACATTTGTGCGTGCTACCCGGCGCGCACAAATGTACACCCAATTTTATAACTGCGCTTGCTACCGCGCATATGTTATAAAATCCAGGGTCGGCGCGCGCAAGGGGGTTTACACTTGTGCACCTTGCACGCGCCGAGCCCTAGGGGAGCCCCGATGGCTTTGGAACTTTTCTTTTGCTCCCCCCCACCTTCCCCTCCCTTCCCCTATTTAACCCCCCCCGCCCTACCTAAATCCCCCCACCTTATTTTATTTTTTACGCCTGCCTCTTGCAGGCGTATCTTGCGCATGCTGGCCAGCTGCTGGCGCACCAACCTCTGGCACAGCCGCTGTGCCAGAGGCCTCGGTCCCACCCCCGTTTCGGCACCACACCCATGACCCCGCCCCCTTCCTGCCTCTTTTTCAAAGCCCTGGGACATGCGTGCGCCACCGAGCCTATGCAAAATAGGCTTGGTGTGCATAGGGGCAGCTTTTCAGGGTTACGCACTTAACCCTTTGAAAATCTACCCAGGGGGCTGGATTTTAAAAGCCCTGCGCATGTAAATCCGGCCGGATTTACGCGCGCAGGGCACTCACGCACCGGCGCACCTATTTTGCATAGGCTGCCGGTGCGCGCAGAGCCCCAGGACACGCGTAAGTCCCGGGGCTTCGTAAATGGGGCGGGGAGGGGGTGTGTCCGGGGGCATGTCCGGGGTCAGAGGGCGGTTCGGGGCAGGACCGGGGGTGTGGCGCCGGCCCAGGGACGTGGTCGAGGCCTCCGGACCAGCCCCGGGTCGGGTGATGGTGCACGCAGATTTACACCTGCTTTCGGCAGGCGTAAATCTGGCTACAAAGGTAGGGGGAGGGAGGGGAAGGTGCGGGGGGGTGGAAAGAAAGTTCCCTCGGAGGCCGCTCCAATTTCGGAGCAGCCTCAGAGGGAACAGGCAGCGCGCGCCGGGCTCGGCGCGCGCAAGTTGCACAAATGTGCACCCCCTTGCACGCGCTGACCCTGGATTTTATAGGCTACGCGCGTATCTTATAAAATCCAGCGTACTTTTGTTCGCGCCTGATGCGCGAACAAAAGTACGCGCTCGCGCAAATTTATAAAATCTACCCCTTAGTGTATATATAATAAAACACCTGCATTCACAGATTACAGTCATTTCTTATGTAAGCTGCTGTATATGGACGTACTTTTATAAAACAGGTATGCAAGACATACAGATCGCTGCATTTAAAATAATAGGCATATACTAACGCATACACGTATACATTTGCAGTGGGGATATGCAATATTTTATAAACTGTGCTACTGCTACTACACAGTTTATAAAATACAGCCTTAACTGACATGCCTAATACATGCTGATTTATGCAATCTATTTAAAATTACCCTCCCTATGCATTCTATCATCCTAGCCTTGACTATCTGAAGAACAGACTACAGTTGGATACATCATTTTGATCCTTTATATCAGAATTTGAAGGCCTTTTGTTTTGCCTTCAGTAAAAGAGGCTAGGCTTGCTGGACATGTGTACAGACCTTCTCTGTAATTGTACTACACACTTGGAATATTTTACTTGTAGAAACTCAGTTAGTGCCTAATAACAAGTTTAGACAATTAAAAAAACCTGTTTATTCCAGGAAGCTTTTAATGAACTGTATCTGCCTTTTAATCATGAAAGTTTTATGACTACTGGGATCCAATTGGAAGTTTAATTTTATAATGATATTCATTTTAGATTTATGATAGTTTATTGCATGATTTAGAATTTCTATGGTAATTTGTGTAGGATGCCTGGTTTTAGATTATTTAGTCAGTTTATTGTATGGTACCTTTTTTTTAGATTATTTTATGTTATAATTATGTTATAAAGGGTTGTTATTTGCCTTGAGTTATCGTTGGAATGGTATATAATAAATTCAAGTAAATAAATAACTACATTTAATATTCAGAGTTGAGTAAATATTCACATTTTTAATGAAAACTTATGCAATCTCAAACTGTGTTTTGGGACAAAGTCTGCAGGTACTTTTTTCCAGCAGACTACATCGCTTTAAAACTCACCATAAGTACTTTTGTACCTCATTTTTCTCTGGATACATTTTGAATAGAAAATAGCTCTCTGCACATATTTTTTATCTCCGCCAATCAAGACATGCCCCCAGGAATGCCTCAGCTTAATGCATTGAAAAATACATATGTTGTAGAACCCCACTTGTACATTCAGCCATATTCATGGAAGGCAATTTTCAGATGGTCAATTTAAGCAGGTAAATTGCTATTTACTTGCATAAATGGATTGAAAATTGCCGTCATGATGTATTTCTCAACAGCTGCTCTCTCTTCAGCAGCATACTTCATTATTAATGGAATTTGAAGTGTAGAAAAATTTGTAGAAAAATGAGGAAACACATGTAAAAATGTACTACTCTTCACTAGCAGAGCTTTTATCCATTAAAAGCTTGCTGGGCACATTGGATAGACCATTTGGTCCTTTTCTGCCATTATATCTATGTTTCTATGTTACTATGCATTACCACATAAATAGTAACATTCAATGATAAATCCTGTGTGAGTATACAGTAAAATATTAAAGGTGTGCATAGACTTTTTTTGTTGTCTTTTTCAGTTTGTTTGTTTTTCTTTCATTTTTTCGCATATTTTTTTTTTCATTTATTTAACCCCCTCCCCACAAAACAAATTATATTGAAAAATGAAGGAAAAAAACTAAATAGAAAAAGCTGTCAGCCCCGTTTGGCAAAGAAAAAAAACACTCTAGGCACTCATTCAGATCCCCTCCCCAGATTCTCATACCCTATTGAATTTTCATGGGCAGGAACAACCTTTAGTCTCTCTTGCACCACCTGTGCTGTGATTACAAATGACACTGAAAAATGAAGGCCTGCACCATTGTTAATTTGTTCCATACAAAATGGCATTGGCTAGACCCAAACCCAGGCTGGGACAACTTTGTATGTGTAGCCCCTTTTTTGGAGGATTGTTGCTCTTTTGGGCACATATTTCTTCAGGGGCTGCTCAAGTTAGCAATTTTATCCCATGCTTAACTCTCAGTCCTTGAAGGGGGTCTCCTTTTATGGGAGCAAGCTCTCCGTCCACCTCTCCGGACTCTGCCCGGATCCTTGGTCGCATAGGGTCCCACCTAAGTCCAAGAGGCCCGGGTTCCTATGGGCTCCTCCTGGGGGGACCTCAGGCTTCCAGTGGTGAAGTCTTCTCCAGAGTCGCTTCAGCGCCGCCTCCCAGCTGGGACTCTTCCTGTGGGTTCCCACAGTATTACATCTACCGTCTCGGCTGGCCCAAGGTGTGTGGCCCATGACCACAACACCAGTATCTTGCAGGGTTACATCTACTTGAGTGTGGTAAGAGGGTTATGTCTCTGTGCAAAAAATGGCATTTACATGCAAAAACTACTTAAATTAATGAAACAAAGCAAAAAAAATTCACAATGACAAAAAAGGGATGAATTGAAAGAATGAATGAATCCAACATTTGTTTTGAGGGCACATCCCTATTAATTGATGGTCACTGTGTATTCACCTCTAAATGTGCACAAGTTAGAATTCCTGGCAATGAAACATTTTGAGAAGATAGCAAATTAAAAACAGGCCCTTAATGCCAAAAACAGTGAAATTTAATTTAAAAAATAACAAAGGGATCAGATTTTAATAATGTGCTAAAATTGTGAAAAATGACATTTAATAAAAATAACATGGGTACATTTAAAATTGATATACATCGCTAACATTTTTCAGCATGCTTTGGCAGTGAGAATTGGAAGCAGTGCAACTCTTGCGGTCTTGTCTTATTACATATGAACTTAGCAATATTTCGAAAGTCTATGTGGCAGTGCTTAACAAACCCATTAAATTGATAAATGAATAAATGTACTTTAAAGTGAAAATGAAAATAATGTCAGAAGGGAAGAATAAAATAGAATAACAGCAGCACATTGAGCAGTTATGAACAGTTGGCTTCTATTGCTCAAGATGACAAGAGCCAAAAACTGTTACTTGGGCAATGTTCAGTCTCTTCACTTTAAAAATGTAATCTAGGCTTATGAACTGTATTATATTATGACCCTAAAACTTGCTCAGACTGGAAGATAAAAGGGCAAGCATTTAATCAAAACCAATCTACAAGTCTTAAAAGTTTGTGTCTATAAAAATTGTTACCTGAACAGATATTTTTAATATGATTTAAGTTTTTTTCCCCCTAATGTGTATCTCTTCAGATAGGAGAATATGATAACAATATGTTGAAAAGGAAGTATTTCCTTGCAATTAATCAGAATAACATTCTCTGACCAGGACAAAACTGACAGCAGCAGAGCAAATATTACAGCATTATGGCGGTCAGCCACCATTCCTGCAACAGGTACCACAGCATTGGTGAATACATAATGTTCCTTGGAAAATCATTTTGTTCATCTGCCAAATGTTTGGCTTGTTTTGGGAATGACATATCACTGTAAGTGGTGGCGACGTATATGAGGATTAGTTCATATGATATAATGTAGCACCCTTGCCCTTGTTTACTGCCCAGAGGTTCATCAAAATCTGTAGGTCTTGGCATGGATTCACAGAGATAAAGAAGCATATAATAGTCTTAGGTGAACAAAAGACAAGGTTATTTATGAATAGTTTGTGAGTAGTTTAGAGTGTGACTAACTGAGTGTTTTGAAAAACATTTACCAAGTAGACTGGATTGTTCAAATGGCCATTTTGTGCCATCTTCTACTATGAGATAAATATTAAAATGGATCTAACTAAGACCTAGATTCATCTCAACACATGCTATTTTACTGCACCTGTGATATCTTCCCTTCATAATCATTTCCATGGTTTGGGGGGGGGGGGGAGGAGAGAGAGAGAGAGAGAGAAAATTTGGCAGGTCACCCTCCCTTCTAACTCTTTAAATTGAAAAACAAATGCCTTGAGCAGTTAGATCCATTCCCTTCCTGCTTCTCAGCTCTGTAACTGGATTTAAGAAATGTTCTAATAGCGGGGCTCCTTCCCTCTCTCCATAAAATCGTTCAAATTTAAAAAAAATGGTCCCACCAGAGCAAGACCCCTTTCCTTTGTTCCTCCAACCCTTCAAATAGAAAAAAACCCCTCATAGCATGTCCTCAATCCACAGCAGCTCAGTGCAGCCTGCCCTCCCAGCCACAGCATAACCTGCTTCCCACCAGCCCAAGCCCAAGCTCCAGTCACTCTAGCCTCCAGCTATCTGACTCATTCTCTGAGGATAAGGAGCTTTTTGCACCAAGTGCACACTTACGATCTCTCATCAGCTGGTAGATAATCATTCATATGATACTCATATAACGCCCCTGCTCCCTCACTGCTGGACTGCTATCTGCATCTTAATTTTGTTGAGCTGTTAGTGATTTAAAATTTCTAAAAGGAGTAGGGATATTCAAACTAATCTAAAGTACTTTTAGTCTATTGATTTATTTTATATTTGTCCGGGTTCCTCCAGAGACTACAATTAATAACTACCTACCCAACTGCTCACCTTTTTGACCATTGTTTTGAACTAACTCCTTGTTATTGTATCAAATAAATAAATCTGTTGTTGAAAATATATAGGAAGTGGGTTTTTTTGCATACTCTGCTGTTGGAAAGAAGGAGGATGTTGAGCTGAACCTGAATTGCTCATGATACCCTCGAATCTTTTGTTGGGAGAAATATGAAGGTGAACCTTCTAGTCCTTTGCTGCTATGAAAGCTGAAACCTAGATAGCTCACAGTGTCCTCTACTAAGGCTAGTTGCAGAAGTATGCAAATGAGACTTCTAATTCTTTGTAGCTAGAAAGAGTGCAGGGGCTGTGAAAGTGGAAACCTAGATGGCTCATAGTGTCCTCTGCTGGTAGAAGTATGCAAATAAGACTTCTAATTCTCTGCAGCTAGAAACAGTGCAGGGGCTGTAGAAGATGAAGCCTAGACAGCTTAGTGTTCTCAAGAGTCCTCTGCTGGTAGAAACATGCACATGAGTTTTCAGATCCTCTTGTGTTAGAAAGATTGAAGGGGTTATGAAAGCTAGAACCTAGATGGTTCAGAATGTTCTATAGAGTCCTCTACTGGGGCTGCTGTGAAAAGCATGCAAATAAGCCATCCAGTTTTCTAAAGCAGGAAACAGTGTATGGGAGTCCATAGAAGCTACAGGCTACATAACTTAGAGTGTTATCTGCTAGGAGAAATTGGTATATCAGCCTTCAATTTCTTCAGTGCTAGAAAGAGTACAGGACTCTAAAGGCTAGAATCTAGATGGCTTGCAGTGTTCTCTGCTAGAGCTGCTAGGAAAACTATGCAAATAAGCCTTCCAGTGTTCTTCAGCTGGAGACAATGAGGGTACTATTGGAACTGAAACCAAATTAGCTTGTTGTGTCCTCTAGAGTCCTCTGCTGGGGCTCCTGGGAGAAGTATGCAAATGAGTATTCAGGTCCTCTGCTGCTATAAAGAGTACCATGGCTTTGAAAGCTGGAACCTAAATGTTACAGTGTCCTCTTGAGTCAGCTACTGGAAAAACATGCAAATGAGTTTTAGGTCCTCTGACGCAAGAAAGAGTGCAGAAATTAAGGAAGATGAAGCCCAGTCATCTCTCTGTGTCCTTTAGAGAAATATATAAATGAGCCTTTAGGGCCTCTGATGCTAGAAACAGTGCCGGGTCTGTGAAAACTGGAACCTAGATGGCTCACAGTGTTCTCTGGAGTCCTTTGCTGGGGCTACTGGGAAACATTTGCAAATTAGTCTTCCATTTTTCTGCAACTGGAAAAAGTCTGGGGCCTATAGGAACTAAAGCCTAGACAGATTGCAGGGTCCTCTGGACTCCTATGCTGGGACAAGTATGTAAATGTGCTTTCAG
The DNA here is from genome assembly GCF_901001135.1 of Rhinatrema bivittatum. Lineage (NCBI taxonomy): Eukaryota > Metazoa > Chordata > Amphibia > Gymnophiona > Rhinatrematidae > Rhinatrema > Rhinatrema bivittatum. The sequence continues at coordinate 80,368,935 of NC_042620.1, forward strand.
ATCCTTTGGTACTAGAAAGAGTGCAGGAGCAATGAAAGCTAGAATCTAGATGGTTTGCATTGCTCTCTAGAGTCCTCTGCTAGAAATATAAAAATGAGCTTTTCCATTTTCTTCAGTTGGAAACAGTGTAGGGGATACAGGAAGCAAAGCCTACACAGATCACAGTGTCCTCTGGAGTCCATTAATGGGCCTTCTGGAAGAAGTATTCAAATGAGCCTAATGGTCTTCTGGTTCTAGATAGAATACAGGGATTGTGAAAGCTAGAATATAGAAAGCAGTGTCCTCTAAATTCTCCTGGTGGGGTTTTTTGGGAAAATTAGGCAAATAAGCCTCATACTTTTTTGCAGCTGGAACACTATGGGGATGTAGGAACTGAAGCCTAGAAAAACTTGTAGTATCTTCTGGAGTCCCCTAATGAGGCTACTGGGGAAAGTATGCTTACAAACCTTCCAATTTTCTGCAGTTGGAAACAGTGAGGAGATGTGGAAGTTGAAGCCTTGATAGCTCACACTGTCCTTTGTTGGGGCTGCTAGGAAAAATATGCAAACAAACCTTCAAGTCCTCTCTGCTAAAAAGAGTGCCAGGAGTGTGAAAGCTAGGTCAATCATATCTAGTTGGACTATTAGACTTATCTGCAGCATCTAATACCGTAGATCACTCCCTATTGTTTAATAGATTAATGGAAATAGGAATTACTGGCAGCGAATTGGAATGGTTTACTTCATTTTTAAAAGATCACTCATTCAGAGTTAAAATAGATGATACATTATCAGATAAAAAAAAAAATTACAACTGGTATACCCCAGGGCTCATTTTTATCGGCCATCCATCTTCTTCCAGGAACTGTCGCACCACGGAGTAGGGTTTATTCCTTATCCCTTCCAGAGACCAAGGCCATGTCACAGTATAACCAGGCAAATCTTGACAAAAGATTTATTCAATCCTCCACGTCTTTGGCAGGTGCAGGACTTTTCTTCATATCCAAGAAAGGCGGGATCTACATCCCTGTATAGACTAAAGAGGTCTGAACTCCATAACAAAGAAGAACCATTACCCCCTGCCACTAATCTCAAAACTTCTAGATTGTCTTCAAGTTGCCATGGTATTCACAAAGCTGGATTTGCACAGGGCCTACAACTTCGTTCAGATTAAGCAGGGTGTCGAATGGAAGACTGCGTTCAGTACATGAGATGGCCATTACAAATACCCAGTCATGTCCTTTGATTTAAGCAATGCCCCTGCAACATTCCAAGGCATGATGAATGAGATCTTTAGAGACTTCCTGTACAGGTGCGTGGTGATTTACCTTGATGATTTCCTCATTTTCTCCAAAGATCTCCAATCCTATCATCATAACGTTCACTGAGTTCTCCAGAAACTGGAGAACTCAGTGAACTCAGTATAGCTCACCAATCAGCTATACACCAAGCTGATTGGTGAGCTATACACCAATCAGCTTGGTGTATAGCTGATTAGCTATACACCAAGCTTGAGAAATGCATCTTTGAAAAGGAGAGCTTACACTTCCTGGGGTATATAGTTTCCAGCAGTGGCTTTCGCTTGGACCCAGAGAAAGTTAAGTGCATCCAGGACTGGGCACAACCTCCTAGACTTCACGCCTTGAAAGGTTCCTAGGATTCACTGATTTCTATAGGCACTTCATTCCCAATTACTCTTGGATTGTGGTTCCTCTTACTGCACTTACCAGGAAAAAGGCTGATATCAAGCTCTGGCCTCCCAAAGCACTTGCCACTTTCCACAACTTAAAATAGGCCTTTCACCAGGGGCTGTGTCTTCACTACCCTGATCCTGCATGACCATTTTAGAAGTAGTCGCCTCTTCAATGGGCATAAAGGCCATGTTAAGTCAACACTCAGATATGGGGGTTCTCCAACCCTGCTCCTTCTCCAGAAAATTTCCCCCCGCCAAACAGAATTACAGCATCGAGGACAAGGAGCTGCGTGCCATAAAAATGGCCCTCGAAGAATAGTGACAGTGGCTGGAGAGTGCGCAACATTGAATTGTGATATACAATGATCATAAGAACCTGGAGCACTTGTATCAGGTCCAACATTTGAATGCCCACCAAGCTCGACGGTTCTTGGTTTTTGCCCAATTTCACTTTGAGCTGAGATACCGACCGGCGACCAAGAATACCTGAGTGTACATGCTTTCCCAGTCCTTCAAAGTGGGTGATGTACATGATCCTCTGGGGTATATCACTGACCCAGCCCAGATCCTCTTAGCTGCTTCCATGCCCATCCTGCCAGGGAAGATGGTTGTTTCACACTGTCTCCATCAGAAGGTTTTGAAGTGGTTCGATAATTCTCGTGTGGTGGGGCATCCTGGACGGGCATGGATGCTTGCAGTACTCCAATAGTATTATTGGTGGCCCCGGATGCAGAGTGATGTCAGGGCCTATGTAGACTCATGTCCCACCAGTTCTCAACAAAAACAGTCAGTGGCATAACCTTGGGGCTGTTACAGCCATTGTCAGCCCCCAAGCAACCCTGGAGCTACCTATCCACCGATTTTGTGGTGGACCTTCTCCTCTCTAATGGCTGCCATATTATTTGGGTCATCATTGACCATTTCTCCAAGATGGCCCACTTTGTTGCTCTCCCAGGTCTTCTTTCCACACCCAAGTTGGCACAGTTATTCAGCACCCATGTTTTCCACCTGCAGGGCTTACCTCAACGTATCATCTCTGATCGAGGTGTCCAGTTCATGGCCAAATATTGGAGATCCCTCTGCACCCATTCAATTCACACACATCCTTGCACGCAATCACACAGCCTTTGTTCCTGTCTGTGCTAGCAGTTATGCATTTTTAATGAAGGTCATTTAATGATTTTAACTCCTCAAAACACACACAAGCTCTCTCACAAACATACAAGCTCTTACTCACTGGTGCCATCTCACTTTCATACAAGTTCTCTTTCACTCACTGGTGCTCTTTTCCTCATTCTTTCACATACACAAACACACAAGCTCTCTCCCATACAGACACACACAAAAGCTCTCTCTCACTCACTGGCACTCCCTCCCCTCTCACACACACAAGCTGTCTTCATGCCTTGCACTCTCTTCTCACTCTCACAAACACGCACACACACTTCTATCATACTCACTGGCGCACTTCACATTCTGGGCCTCTGTTTCACGATGAGGCCCTGTCCCACTGGGCCTTTCCTTGAGCTTTGTGGGTGTGAGGGGAGATACCAATGGCCCCTTGTGCATCACTGCCAGAATGGAACATACCAATGGCTATGATAGGTAAATTCCAATTCACACACACACACACACACACGCACACATACCCAGGCAGGCTTCCATTTACACACACATACACACACACACACATACCCAGGCAGGCTTCTATTTATACACACATACACACACACACCAGTCAGGCTCCCAACCTGAGGCAGGCTCGAATTCACATACCCACAACCCAGCAAGGCTCTCATTCATTCATTCTCTCACATTCACAGACTCACACACATACCATCAAGAGCCTGTAGGGGAGCCTATTCTGCTGCTCTTCCTGGTGTGTCAGCTCCTGCACTAAATTTCACAGGACTAGCACTTCCTCTGTGCTGATCTCCTGCCTCGCAAGATCAGTATAGTACATGCTAACTACAGAAGAATGGGCACCCTCCTCACAGGCCTCCTCTTCTTGCTCTTTTGGTGATATGGAATCCATCAGCCTCACGGGCCTCCTCCTCTTGTTGGCCACTGGTGGGATGGGGTAAATCAGCAGGGTACCATCAATCTAGGCCGAGATAACATAGTAGAAATCTAATATTTGTGAGACTTTCCTCACTCCAAATGATGTGAAATCTTCACCAAGTTCATATGTCTCACTCAGCATGTAAAACTGGCTCCTAAGCCTTAAACCACCACCAACACCTCATCTCGAGCTATTAGCTGGCCCTCCTATAGTCATAAGGATAACAATAAAGAATAGATGCCCAAGGGTCTTTTTCCAAATCTTTAATTGGTGGAGACGTATGTGATTAATTAAAAGTGCCCGACTCACGCAGAGTTTCACCACATTCCAGTGGCTGCCTCAGGGGCTTAAATAAGAACACACTGAATAACTATTAGGTAATTCCAAAAACATCCGCACTACAGACGTATCTTGAATGAATAATGTAGCGCTTAAGCTTCTCCCGGTTCCATTCTCAAATGGCACCACATACGTGTTTCTGCGCATCAGCGTGTGCCGTCTCCAATTAGTTATTCATTCAAGATACATCTGTAATGCGGATGTTTTTGGAATTAACTAATAGTTATTCAGTGTGCTCTTATTTAAGCCCCTGAGGCAGCCACTGGAATATGGCAATACTCTGTGTGAGTCGGGCACTTTTAATTAATCACATACGTCTCCGCCAATTAAAGAATTGGGAAAAGACCCTTGGGCATCTATTCTTTGTTGTTATCCTCACGGCGTTGTTTGATTGCCTACCTTGCTGTTTTCTGGGCCCCTCCTATAGTCATATAAATAGTTAAATACTGTGAAGGCCCTCCCTAGAGGCTCTCCCTCTTTTTCTCCCTCCTCCCACTCCCAAGCCTAGAAATGGCTGAAATGATTAATACAAGGAAAAAAGATGTAAGTTAATTCTACCATTAAAACAATGTGATAGCATGTGTTATGCTATTGCACGATGTGATATTGCCCCTCGTTTTAATTAATCCTGCCCAAACTCCCCTTCCAAAAATTTGCATTTGTGCCATATGATAGTACTATTAACACATGTGTTAACGGATTATCATGTGCTTTAACGCTATAATGCATTTTGATGAATGACCCTGTTAGATGCTTAAACTTTTTAACCAAATTTATAGGCCCCTATTTCACTTCACTGGTCATTTTGAACTTGGTTGGGTGGAGGGAGATAAAGAAGAACTGGCTCACTGTGAGCATAACAACACTACATAATGAACTTTTATATGTGTATACTGAATGGTAGCACATGAGTGGCTGATTGCTTTACTGCCTTATTTGTACTCTCTTTTGCTGTAGCACTTTATTAGGATACAAATCCCCAAATAAATAACAACAAATAATCATTCAATAATGCATGAATATGCTGTCCTAGAGGAAGTTTGGAATGCCACCAGAAAAGATAAGAACAATAAGACTACTGTACCAGATGGTATTTCTAATAAAATCTAATCTGACAGTAACTCTAGGTTATAAATAGGTAGGCAAGCACATTATAAGGGGGGAAGTGCAATTTTCAAAACAGAATGAGTAGACTTTGCACCTGGGGACTTTGAACATTTTCAAGAAAAGGCAGCATTTACTTTCGTTTTGAAAATTGCCCATAGATACTATTAAACTCACAGGCTTTGCACTCACTTTTCTTGCGGGCTAAATTTAGTTGGGAAATAACATGTATTCATTTGAAAATGCAATAGATGTGCACACTTTCCTATTCCTGCCCATAACATAGTTCCAGGAATGTCTCCCTGAGTGCACTTTTAGCCAGATTAATCCTGGGCATATTTTAAGACAACCTTTTTACCTGGGGAAATTATTATTTATCTGGGTAAATAAATTTGGAAAAGTCTTCTCATAGGAGGCCATTTTCAAATTGTTTGCAATGCTGCAAAGTCTGTGGGTATATTTTACCCACAATCTTTTAATCAATTTTCAAAGTGAGAGTAGGCAGATACTTTCACTTTGAAAATTGCCCTGAGAGAAAGTAACCACAGACATTTGCACTTGCTTTCCCCTCCCCCGGTACTTTTCCCATGGAACATAATGTGTATATGTTGCGCTGGAGGTAGACCCTTGGCCTGCTGCAGGATTGGTACGGCCCTCTGGTCAGACCCAGAGAGCGCCTGCCACAAGGAGGTGGAGCACCTGAGGAGTCAGAGGCTAGCTGGAACTTCACCAATAACAGTCCGGGGTTTCCGCAGTTTGAGCCCTTGGGTACCCGGACCGCCTGGACTTAGGTGGGCCTCAGAGGGTCTCCTGGACAGGTAGTGGAGGGGTGTGCCCACCACGAGCAAGGGTGCGCTGCTGTGCTGATGCAGATAGGATGGATTAGACCTGAACTGGAAGCTCCAAAGATCTCAGGGAGGTCACAGTTCAGGAAGGTTCTCCAGGCGAGACAGGCAGTGCACCTAGTCAGGTGGAAGCCGCGAGTGGATTCCCAGCAGGTTGGTCTGGTAGTCACAGTAGGCCAGAAGAGAGTGTCCAAATGAAGCGCAAGGGTCAGAGCCAGAGTATCAGTCCAGAAGTGGTCAGCCGAAGCGAGGGTCAATACCAAGGGCAGTCCGAGCGAAGTCAAGGCAAGAGAGGGTCAGTTCCAGGCGACAGACAAGAGAATGGTCAGGCAGGCAGAGGTCAGATCCCGGTGGCAGGCAAGAGGATGGTCAGGCAGGCAGAAGTCCGTATCAGAGATCAGTCCATAGGGGTAGTACCTGGAAAGGATGCAGGAACACACGGAGACTCAGGAACAGGGAGATGCTGGAATGAGGCGATGCTGGAATACGAAGTTAGGCAAACTAAGAACACACTGTGTCAACCCAATTGCCAAGGCGAGGTCTTGGGGGACAGGGTCACACTTTTATATGAAGTCTACGTGACGTCATCAGGCTGCACCGCAGAGCTGATTTCCACCCTTGGCCCTTTTAAAGGGCCGGGCGGTCCGCGCGCTCCTAGGGGCAGGGCTGGTGCTGGAGAAGACGCCATGCCCCGGCGTGGAGCTAGGCCCGATGTGGAGGGCCTGGGATATGCCGCCACGGAGCACTGTGGATGGGAGGCACTGGCAGCGGGAGAGGATGACCTGGAGCCCGACAGCACAGGAGCAAGGTGAGCAGGCCAGGGCGTGGGCCTAGCGTGGACGGGATGCGCAACAGCATACATTTGAAAATGTAATTTACATGTGCATTTTTCTCCACCTTACTAAGCATAGCTCCAGGAATACCATCTCTTAATAATATTAAAAGGATGGGCAAGTTTTTAGACTGTTTTCAGCTATTTCTCTGTCCCTTGCTCCTCTCTTCCCATAAAGGGCTGCTCAGCCTGAACTTCCTCACTGAGAACTGATCTAAGATGACAGAGGTTGCTCTGCACATGCTGCAAACTATTGAAAGGAGGAAACACCACAGCAATAACCAGAAGATACCATTTCCATGAGATTTCAGTGTGTACTAAAACCAAAAATGATACATTCCAAACCTATGAATCTCTAGTGATCTCCCCATTCCAAATTATTTTTGGATCATCCTCCAAAACCCCAGATAAAAGGGGATATAGAGGAGGGTTTGCACTTTAAGTCTCTAATCTGAATTCCACCTTTGGTTCCTCTTCCTTAGGCGTTTATATTTCTTAAGCTACACAGCAGATACTGTTGTTCTAAGTACACCTTTTGTTATTCTGGATATTAGAAAACTTACTGCCCATCCCAAGATCTGTTGTGTTTAAGCCTTCTGAACTGTTGCTATATGGATAATCTCTGCTTTATATTGTATAGATTAATTTTTTACTCTAGGTCTCCAAGGTCAATTAATACAACTCCTTGGGTCTGAAGTGAAACTATTGGCTTGCTGTCATATCAGAAGATATGCTTGCCATGGTAGACAGACTGAATTTGAGGTAAAGTTTATTGTGTAGGTACTGTGTTCCTAAAACTGCTTCTGTGCTCTGCTCATGGGAACAAAATCTACAGACAGAAAAAATACCTATTTGTCACATAAATCACTTCGAAAAGTGACCTCCCTATTTCTAGAAGGACCTGGGATGCATAAGTAGTTTAGATTTTAGGAAAAAGTCTATTGCAGATAAACATCTAACATACAACATTTTACAGATTTCATTGTATGTCTGCCATGTTATGTAAGTCTCTTAAACTCAGTTTATTCTCACTCAGTAAGAGCAACAGTAGAGCATGTTTTTCTCTTACAATGAAAAATCACAGGCAAAAAGAAAACCCACATTTCTGGTTTTATTGGTGTTCATTTATTGTTGAGGCTGTAATAACAAATGCCAATCAAATCTTTACAAATGAATTTACTTTTTAAATAGCTCGAGCTTGGAGAATGCAACATATTTTAAACTAATGCATTCAGTACAATTATAGAAAGATGACAACACAGTAGGAAGCCTTTGTTCAATGCCCTATAAGTGGAATCTATTATCAGAACAGAATATGAAAATGACAAAATGACAAATCAGACTGTTAGTTGCCATAGAAAACATAACAATGCTGCATGATCTTCCAGAAATTACTGTTCATGCATATTATTCTTTCATATTGATTTTATAGACATTTAGACAAATCATTAGACATTTTCAAAATCCTATGAAATTTCTAAATATAATATAGATGGAGAACCCATTTCATTTGTATGTATGATTAAAAAAACAATTTATGAAATATATACAGACTTCTGAAAGATTTATGCTGGATTGATTGTATTTGCTACATATACTCAGAAACCTAGTAAAATAGACCAAGAAGGGCTTAAATATCCAATGTAGTTGCTGTACTTATCACATGGTGACCATTATAGTCTTAGCCAGTTGTAGATGCCGTTACATTAACTGCAATAATGAGATTTCAAAACCTATCTACATTCATTTAAAGTTCCATGCATTTCATGTCTACAGAATTTAACCCCAGTTGAAAACAGTAGACATGTCTATAAGTGTAACGCATGTATCCTTTGCAATCTTCCCTTAAAAAAATATGTTCAGCCTCAGTTTAAATACTGACACTCTTTTTGGTTACAGCATTTCCTCTGGCTGACAATTTTACTATCTCTACTAAAACTTCTGCTTGTTTATGTCCCCCACCCTTAATCTTATACTTTTGAAAACTTCAGGGAACATTGAAAATCCTGCCAGACTGCTGGATTGAATACATCTGTGTGATGCACTGATCCAATGCACATGAATATCCTAGAGTCAATTTTCTGAGAGAACTGAGTACCACATTTTGGCGAACTAGATTTAAACAAATTTACAGCCAAACCTATTGGTATAGGACAAAATGCAGATGATTGGTCCAGAGAAGTTCAAGACTTAGCGAGACAAACCCAGGGTTTTGAAAGTTCTGCCCCTCTGAACAGGTACGTTTTAGCTGGCTGTCCGGTTTTTGTGGCTGTCCGTTACAGACGCTGATAAACCCAAATCCCCCTACCAACCCCAACAAAAAAAAAAAAAATCTCTCTCTCTATCTAATGCATAACCATGGAGCAGCTGAATCCAGGGCGAGGAGTGGAACCTTCCCTGCTGAACTGCCCACAGCTCTACACACACTTCACCTCAGCAGCAGCCCACACCTATCAGACCCGTCCTGGCAAGCACCCACCAAGAGGTCCCCGATACCGCGCTGCTGCTCTTCCCTTCCGCTTACGTTTTATTTAAAGACATATTTATGATGGGTTTTGCTTGGGTGAGGGGGGAGGCGGGAGAGCGAGTCACACGTCAGCTCTTCCCAGGCAACATCTGCTGCGGCCCTCCCAGCCAGGCACCGCCCTGCCTGATCCCTCCGGCATCGGTTTCCCTGATTGCCGAGTGCCAGCGTGCGATCCCCAGGCCCAGCGGCTGAAGAAAGGCCTCTGGCCATGCCCCTGCTCTGCTCCACCCCGCCCCTGGACCACACTTTTTTCCAAGCCCCAGGACTTACGCGTGCTGCTGGGCCTTTTGAAAATAGGCCCGGCGCATATAAATCCATCTGGATTTATGCGCGAAGGCTTTTAAAATCTGCCCCTATCCTTTTCTCTTTTTTAAAATTTCTAGTCTTGTCAAAGAAGGGAGTTTAAAGGTTTGTAAAGCATGGATTCTTGCCATAAATATCTTATCCAGCCTCTAAATATTAGGTACAAGTCAGCAACCATTGGACTATTCTAAGCTTGCCTCCCTCTAGCCTTTTCAGAATCACCAATTCTACTGCTGCACCATGTGTAATGGGCGTCACTCCTCGAATGCCAACTTGATTGCGAGCAACTCTTTATCTCCAATTCCATAGTTTCACTCAGCACGGGAGAAACGCCAAGAGAAAAAAAGAGCATGGGTGGTGTGTATGTGTATCACTGTGCTGGTTGAGGACAGCGCCAACTCCGACATCCAAGGAATCTACCTAGACTATGAAAGGTCACTGAGGATCAGGGTGGCAAAGACATGGCTCCTGATGGAAGGCTTTCTTGAGTTCCCTGAAGGCTGTTATGGCGTCAGGAGACAACTGAGAGGGATTGGCTCCCTTGCGTGTCATGGTGGTGAGAGGCATGGTCAAAGTGAAGTAGTGACGAATGAATGACCTATAGTAGTTGGTAAATCCTAGAAATCGGCGTAGGGCCTTTAAACCCGTGGGTCAAGGCCAATCCTGAATGTTCTTAGTTTTCTGAGGATCCATCTGGAAGCCTTGGTTGGATACGATGTATCCTAAAAATGGGACTGACTCCTGGTGGAAGGCACACTTTTCTAGTTTAGCGTATAGATGATTATCTCTAAGTCTCTGAAGAACCTCGGGAATGTCCAATTGGTGAGTCTGAAGGTCCTGAGAGAAGACTTGTATATCGTCCAAATATACTATACACAATCATACAACATGTCTCTGAAGATTTTATTCATCATGTTTTAGAAAACTGCCGGGGCGTTGCAGAGGCCGAAGCACATGACCAAGTATTCAAAATGGCCGTCACGGGTATCGAAAGCTGTTTTCCATTCATCACCCCAGCATATACGAACAAGATTATATGCTCCTCTGAGGTCCAGCTTTATAAATATTCTGGCTCCTTGGAGCCGATCAAAAAGTTCGGAGATCAAAGGCAGTGAGTAGCGGTCCTTCATGGTGATTTCGTTCAATCCATGGTAGTCTATTCTTTCTTCCCACGAAAAAGAATCCGACCCACCCCAAAACACCTCCCACCTGCCCCCAGAATACCTCTGACTTAGAATTTAGCCACATATCACCAGCTAGCCAATTAGATGGATAGTTTTTCATTTATCTATCTAAATGGCTTTCGTATATCAACCTCCAAATAACTATTATTTCAGATAGCAAGTAAACACTACTGTAAAACCAATACCAAGATAGATATGAATGTGAATGCCCCAAAAGCTAAAAGCCCACTCATATCCATAGAGTTTGTAATTCTTGTATCCAGTTTATACTATGGGGCAGATTTTAAAACATACGCCCGATTTTATAACATGTGCACACAGCCGCGCGCATGTTATAAAATCAGGGGTCGGCACATGCAAGGGGGGTGCACACTAGTCAAATTACATGCGCCGAGCCCTCGGGGAGCCCCGCTGGCTTTCCGTGTTCCCTCCTCTCCACCTTCCCCTCCCTATCCCACCTCCCAGTCCTAATGAAACCCCCCCATAGCTTGTTTTGGAAGTTACGCCTGCCAACTGCCGGCGCGTGATCCCCCTGTGCCAAAGTCTTCAGCCATGCCTCCCGGACCACCCAACCACACCTTCAGACCGCCCCACCATGCCCCTGGACCATCTGCCCTGCCCCCGTCCCGCCCATTCAGAAAAGCCCTGGGACATACGCGCATCCTGGGGCTTTACGCGTGCCGCTGGGCCTTTTGAAAATAGGCCTGGTGTGCGTAGGTCTTTGAAAATCTGCCCCTAATTCTGGTCTTTATCTTGTATTCCTCTGTCTATGACCTTGAAGTATTCCAGGATGCTTCTTATCAGACTAGGAGAAGGGAGGGGCTGCAAAGGAAGGGCTGCCTAACACAATAAGTTTTTCAGTGAATTCAAGCACAAAGCTGAATCCTATAACTGTGACTAATTATAACTTTATTTCTCTTTCATAAGGAGCTAAATTAACCTTTTGCATGATATAGCTAAGTGACTTCTAGGAGATAACAGTTCTGGAGATGGTTTTAAAGGGTGATGATTTGGATGAAGTGAACCAAATCATGGGGAACCTGGAAAATATAGTAGACTTGATTGACAAACTAAAGAGTAGCAAGTCACCTGGACTCGATGGTATGCACCCCAGGGTTTTGAAATAGATCTGAAATTTCATTTTTGAGTCATTAGCAAAAATTTGTAACCTGTCATTAAAATTGCCCATTGTACCTGAAGACTGGAAGATGGCCAGTCTAATTCCAATATTTAAAAAGGGCTTCGGGGTGACTGAAGAAACTTAGACCAGTGAGACTCACTTTAGTATAGGGAAAAATGGTGGAAACTATTATAAAGAGCAAAATCATTGAACATATAGAAAGACACGGTTTAATGGAACACAGTCAGCACAGATTTACCAAAGGGAAGTTTGGCCTCACAAGTCTCCTACATTTTTTTAATGGGTTAATAAACATTTGCCTAATGGTGAACAGGTGTATGTGAGGTATTTGGATTTTCAGAAGACATTTGACAAAGTCCCTTATGAGAGGCTTCTAAGAAAACTAAAATGTCTTGGGATAGAATGCAATATCTTTTCATGGATTGCAAACTGGTTAAAAGCAGGAAACTGAGAATATGATTAAATGCTCAGTTCTCTCAGTGGAAAAAAGTAAACAGTAGAGTGCCTCAGGGATCTGTATTTGGACTGGTACTTTTCAATATATTTATAAATGATCTGGAAAGGGATCAGACAAGTGAGATGAAATACAGTGTGGACAAGTGCAAGGTGATGCTTATAGGAAAAAATAACCCATGCTGTTGTTACACAATGTTAGGTTCCAATTTAGGAGTTACCAACCAGGAAAAAGATCTAGGGGTCATAGTGGATAATACATTGAAATTGTTGACTCAGTGTGTGCTGCGGCAGTCAAAAAAACAAACCGAAAGTTAGGAATTATTAGGAAGGGAATGATGAATAAAATGAAGAATGTCATAATGCCTCTATATTTATTGGAACGACAGTATATAAAAAGCATAAATAAATAAAATAGATGTGGTGAGACAACATCTTGACTACTGTGTGCAATTCTGGTCACCGCATCTCAAAAAAGATATAGTTGCACTGGAGAAAGTACAGAAAAGGGCAACCAAAATGAAAAAGGGGATAGAATGGCTCCCCTATGAGCAAAGGCTAAAAACATTAGGGCTGCTCAGCTTGGAGAAGAAATGGCTGACGGTGGATATGATAGAGGCCTATAAAATCATAACATGACTAGAACGGGTAGATGTGAATTGGTTATTTACTCTTCCAGGTAATAGAAGGACTAGGAGGCACTCCATAAAGTTAGCAAGTAACACATTAAAACAAATCATAAAAAATTATTTTTGAATCAATACACAATTAAGCTCAGGAATTCATTGCCAGAGGATATGGTTAGGGCAGTTAGCATAGCTAGGTTTAAAAAAGGTTTGGATAAAATCTTGTTAAAGCTTCATTCTACAAACTGAAAATATTAAAGCCTTTGAGGTATTTTTTGAAATCAGAATTTTTAGAATGGTATTGTATGCATTAGTTTTGGGAAATTTTGATTATTGTGGTAGCCTTTTGGTCAGCCTCCTGAATAAACTACTTCAGGCCTTGCAGTTGGTTCAGCATAGTACTGCTAGAATAGTAAGTGGCATAGGGCATTCTGATGATATTTCTCCAGTTCTTTTTTTATTGCATTGGTTGCCAATAGGGTGGAGGGCTCAGTTCAAGATAGTTGTTATTTACACAAATTATTTACACAGGGATGTATGTTCGCTCAACGAATAAGCTGGTATGTGCCAGCTCAAGATTTGAGACCATCTGGTATCTACTTAATAAGTTTACCAGCTGTGGATCTATATAAGTTACAGAACTTTTGTAAATGTGCATTTTATTATATTGGTCCTATCTATAAGCCTTTCCAGAGTCCAATATCCATTAACAGACCATTGCTGCACAAGGTAAATACTGCTCAATGTAAATAATTTACTTCTGTATAAATTCTTTAATTATTGTCTCCTTGCTCCTCCAATTTTAGCAACCCTGTTATATTGTAACTTCTTTGTTTCTTATGCACTTGTTATATGTACGAAGTTATTGCACCCCCCTGTTATCTGTAAACCGGCATGATATGATTGTATCATGAATGCCGGTATAAAAAAAGCTCTAAATAAAATAAATACATAAATAAATCTATGGAATGAGGGATCTAAAACATTTTCATAATATGGTGAAGACTCATTATTTTAAGATGGCTTTTAATTTGGTTTTATAGGATGTATTTTATGTTTATAATATGAGTGTATTGCTGTGTTTGTGATAATACTGCAGATGTACACTGTGTAATCAGCACTGGATGTTTTAATAGAAGCTGTGTAATATAAAAATGTTTAATAAATAAGTTTCTGGAGGAGAGCCCATAAATTGCTATTAATCAAGTTAGGGAATAGCCACTACTATTACTCGGATTAGCAGCATGGGATCTATTTAATGTTTGTGTATTTGCCAGGTACTTGTAACCTGGATTGGCCACTATTAGAAACAGGATATTTGGGCAAATTTTAAATCCCTCGCGTGCGTAAAATCTGGGGGTTATGCATGTGGCTGGGCCTTGCGGGCACCACACGCATTTTAGAAGGGGCTCGGCCACGTGCATAACTCCCATTACACACAGAACTGCCGGGCCGAAGGAAAGAGGCAGTCTGGGGGGCGAGGATGGAGGCGGCTGGTACAGCAGCCATTTGCCGCTGTACTGGGGAAGGGACTGACGGCACAAGCAAGTTGCTACTGCTCCAACGAAGCAGTAAGCAACAACAACAACAAATTTAGGGTAAAGGGTTTAGGGGTGGGAAGGATAGGAGAAGAGGAAGGGAGTATGGGCAGGGAGGTAGGGAAGTTCCCTCCCAGTCCACTCATTAATTGGAGTGGACTGGGAGGGAACTGGGAGAGGCCCGTTCTCGTCGCCTCATGTAATTTTCTAAAATTAGACCCCCCTTGCATGCACCATCCGCACATGCACACCAACCCTGGATTTTATAACATGTGAGCATTAGTGCGCACATGTTTTAAAATCGGCGCATCCATGTGTGTGCGCCGGAAGTGCACGCACATGGATGCATGCATACCTTTAAAAATCTACCCCGTTAAGTTTGATGGACCCTCAGTCTGATGCACTATGGCAATTTCTTATATTCCTTAAGACTGTCCCTTTCCACTAATACAAGTGTATGTCTATTTTCAGAAGGTGTTGCACTAAATCCTTCATGAGAGACTCATTGGGAAATAAAAAATTCATGAGATCCTTCAATTTTACAGGTTAGTGCTACATTGTATGCTGAAGCTGGGGTTGAAATAGGGGTAGCTAATCATCTACTCTCTCTCATCTCCCCGGAGGAGTTTTTGGTATTAATGGAGACTCATCCATTTGTCCCCATTGTGTCTGCGACTGAGCAGGATTTATCCTTTCCACCTGCTGCAGTCACTATATATAAGGTATGGACAGTGATAACCAAGCTTGAGACATCTATTTCCACTAAAATCAATGCTACATTGGCTTCCTTTGGAACTTTGGTTTCTGAAGTCACTGAGCACTCCAAGCTTATTCAGGAATATGCTGCAAAGTTGTTGGAACTTAGTAGTAAGTGTTCTACTCTCCAGGATTCTCAGGTTTCTCTAATTAAGAATAGTAAGTTATTTCTCCAGAAACTAGAAAATTTTGGAAACTTTCCTAGAAGATTAAATCTAAGGTTACTGAATTTTCTTTTTTGTCTTTTGATTTTCCTTTGGTGATGCTCAGGAAGTTCTATTTGTAATTTTTGAGAATCACCAAGGATGTGATTCCTACTTTTACTAAAATCTATTACTTGCCTGGGAATATTAATAAAGTTACCACTATGGAGAATCTAGGTAAGACTGAACCTATGAATGAAAGTTTCAGATTTCCTACAACAGTCACACACTAATGTTGAAGATAGAGCTACATTATTGCTTTTATTTTCTCAAGAGTCTGGGAATTAGTTGACTCTGAGTCTTTTTTTTTTCATCTTGGGGACACTTGCTTCTTCAGAAAAAAGTTGTGGATTTTCCTGATGTTGTCAGGGATGCTCAGCAGAGACATAAGATTTTTCTTTTAAAAAACAGAGAGAATGGTTGCTCTAAGGGTGTCCCTTCTTACTTCAATTTCCTTGTAAATATGTGGTAAAATGTCAGGGGAATAAATATGTTTTTTTTTTCAATCCTATATATCTTGAATGGTTTCTATAAAATAGGGAAGCTTCATTTTCTGTCACTTGGTATTAATAATTGGGCCCTTAGTATAGTTTGAGCATTGTTTTCTTTAAAATATTACCTAATTGTATTTCTCCCCCCGCCTCTCAAATGTTTAATCATATACTGTCTTTTTCTCTATCTCAAGGATATCTTAATGTATTTAGTTGTAATGAAAATTAAATAAAGAGTTAAAAATAGTCATGGGATAGGAGGCAAAAATCTAGAGATGTGCAAAGCCCGAACCTTTCAGTTCGGTCTTCATTTTCGGCCTGCCGCTGGAAATTTCGTATTTCCCACGGTTCGAGCCCTTGTAATTTGGGGGACCTGAATTTCGGGTTAGAGGACTTTGTAAGACTTTTGGAGTGGGAATCTACTGTAAACGGCAGGTGAAATTTAATGTGGACAAGTGTAAAGTATCCATATAGAGAAGAATAATCCAAACTATAGGTACATGATGTTGGGTCCATATTAGTACCACCATCCAGGAAAAAGATCTTAGAATCATTGCGGACAATACTATGAAATTCTTGACCCAATGTATAGTGAAGGTAAAAAAGCAAAATTACATGATAGGTATTAGGAAAGGAATGGAAAATAAAACAGAGGATATCATATTGCTTCTTTATCAATCCTTGGTGACCACATCTTGAGAATTATTTCCCGTTCTAGTCATCTCATCTTAAAAAGGTATAACAGAACAAAAAAAGTACAGAGAAAGGTGACCAAAATATAAAATTTTTTTTAATGAGTTTCCATGATGTATTATGAATTTGTACCTAATTATGATTTATTGTGAACGCTGTTTGTAATCCATTGAGATTTGAGGATCAGTAGACTATAAATCTTGTAAATAAATAAATAAAATTGATCCCTATGAGAAAAGGATAAAAAGGTTAGGGCTCTTTAGGCTGGAGAAGAGACTGCTGGTAGGAGATATTATAGAGGTCTATGAAATCTTAATTGAGGTGGAATGGATAAACAAGAAATGGTTATTTACCCATTCAAATAGTAATAGGACTATTTGAATGGGTAATAGCATATTTAAAACAAAACGGGCAAAGTATTTTTTCACTCTGCACACAATTAAACTATGGGATTTGTTGTCAGAGGAAGTGGTGAAAGCAGTCAGTATAGTTGAATTTTAAAAGAGTTTAGACAAATTCCTGGAGGAAAAACACTTAAACTATGATTAGCCATGTAGACTAGGGAAAGTCACTGCTTATCTCTGGTTATAAGAAAGAAGGTTTGGATGTATTTGAGATTCTGCTGGGTACATGTTACCTGGTTTTGCCCAGGATACTGGCCTTGATGGACAACTTATCTGACGCAGTATGTCATTTCTTATATTTCTTAGATCATATATTCAAAGTCATTGAAGGAAGCAACATAACTTATTTTGACATTCTGACATTGGGGTTTCAATCCAATTCTAATGAAAATTGCAGGTAGGCATCAGCAACAAAGGAACAGCACTCCAAGACACAAGTGTTAAAAGAGGCATCAAAAGAGGCATTATAGCCCAAGGAACTAAGTAGCTGATCAGAGGAACAAGGTACAGTGAAATGGGCAAATCATCACATACAGTGGTAAGAACACTCCAAGTGTTATGACTGTCGGCCGTGGCCGCCCACAGCCAACCCAACTCACGTCATGTGCTGCCCTGCCCTCCTCTCCAGGCGAACTCGTGGCTGTGGCTAGCCGCTGCCACCGCATGCCGTCTGCCTCCTGAGACTTCTCATGTAAGCTGGGACACCGACGGCCTCCGGGCCTTCCTTGGCGTGCGCCACCGAGTCTCTCTTTAAAGGCACTATAGCGGGAACCTCAGGAGCGTCCCCGATTGATGACATGACTAGCTGGGATTTATAGGCACCTCACTTGGCCTACGCGAATCGACTTGGCAACGAGTTCCTTCACCTACTGGTGCTTGATCCTGTCTCCTCGGATGTTGATGACTTTCTCGGATCTCTCCCTGTGGTTCTGGACTCTGGCTCAGGTACCTGCTCCTCGGGGGCCTGTGTGCGCTTCCTTGGGAGACTTGTCTCCAGACTTCCTTGCTCCTCACGGTAGTCCCTGCGCCTCTCCAGAGGTCCTGCCTGCTGGCCTCCCTGCTCCTCAGGGTTGGCTTAAGAACTGTCTTACAGAGACTCCTGCTCTACGTTCCCCGCTCCTCGGGGTTGTATCTGCCTTGCCTGGAGACTTGACTCTGCTCTTCCCCACTCCTCGGGGTAGTGCCTTTGTATCTCACCAGAGACCTGCTCCCGCTTCTCCGCTCCTCGGGGCAGAGCCTACATCTCTTCACCAGTGGCTTGCTCTGCACCTCCCCACTCTTTGGGGCAGTGCCTACATCTCTACACAAAAGAATAGCTTTGCACTTCCCACTCCTCGGGACAGTGTCTTCGTCTCTACACCAGCAACTTGCTCCACACTTCCCCGCTCCTTGGGGCTTTGCCTACGTCTCTACATGAGTGACTTATTCTCGCTTCCCTGCGCCTCGGGGCAGCCCTATGTCATCATACCAGAGAATCTTTTACCACGCTGTCCCACCCCTTAGGACAGTCTCTGCATCCCGCCTACTGTAGACCCTGTCCTTGCGCTCACCGCTCCTCGGGGTCTGCCTCACAGCACAGCTCTGGGCTACTCTGCGATCACGTGGTAGTGACGCAGGATGTTATCTCTCCAGTGAAGTAGTCTTGCTCCCTGCTGCAGCTGACCTCGCCTCCTGATGGTGTAGACCTGTGGAGCTCCACCCCTCAGGCTATAACAACCTTCACCTCGGGCAAAGGGCCCACAAAACCCACAAATCCTAACACCAAGGCACCATGAAATAGACACATGGGTACCAATAGTGGTATGAACACCCCACAACACCAAGAGAGGCAAGAGGCACCAATAACAGTCATGAACAGCCCAAAACACAAAGAAAAAAGTAAAGAAGAAGTAACAGCTTCATGAAAACTTCAAAGCACTTGGGAGGGTGGACAAACAGCTCAAACACAGGCAGGAACATCTAAGTCACCATGAAAGGGGCAAAGCAGTACTAATAGCGGAAAGAACATAACAAGGCTTCAACAGAAGGGCAATGGCACCAACAAAAGTTGCATTAAGACCCCAAAGTACCATGAGATGGGAGATTTATGACCAATAGTGACCTGAAACAATCAAAAATTCCGAAGAAGGTCTGCAGTTATCCTGATGTACAAATTGGTCCTCATACTATACAGGGGAAAAAACTAATCATTAAAAACTGGAAGATGTTGGACATTAATCTTGGGCTGGTTGAAGCAAGAGAAATCTCTGAGGAGGTCCATAGTGGTCCTGATGTGCAAATTAGACCTCCGACCTGTTTATATGGCAAAAGATTAACTGAACACTATAGAAGCCAGAAGATGGTTAACTTAAAATTCCTGAGCTTGGAAAAGCCAGAGGAAATCTCTGGAGTAGGCCTCTATTAGGTACTGATATAGTTTTACTATGGTATCAATGGGGGAAGGAGCCTAGGGGGTGGCACAAGTTGGAGACTGACTTTCACTTTGCTGTCTCTATGTTGAGGTAAAAACATGCAACAAGACAGTGCAAAAACAATGCAATAAGACAGCTGTGCACCAATCCTTCACCTATCTGGTCAGTGGCGGAAATGTGACATATGGAAGGCTGCCTTCTCAATGTCAATTGATTTCCTAAGTTCCTCAGACTGAGTCTCAGACCTTGGATGATGTTAGGCCAGTAGTGGCCCATGGCTCATAAGGATCTGGTCTTCTTAGTTGATATGTTTGGGTGCAATTTGACAAACTAAATAGTAGCAAATCACTGGGACCTGATGGTATTCACCCCAGAATTTTAGAGGAACTCAAACATGAAATATCATAGCTTCCATACCTGAGTACTGGAGGGTAGCAAATGTAATACCAATTTTCAAAAATGGCTCTTGGGGAATCTGAGTAACTACAGACCAGTAAGCCTGATGTTTATAGAAACATAGAAATGACGGCAGAAGAATACCTCTTGAAAAATGGTGGAAACTATAATTAAGAACAAAACTATTGTCATATTGATGAACATGGCTTAATGGGAAAGAGCCTACATGGATTTTGCAAAGGAAAGTCATGACTTGCTAACCTATTAGAATTCTTTGAAGGAATAAATAAATATGCGTCAGGCATTTTAATATTAATTTATTCACTTCTTCACTATTTGCTGTCAGTTAAAGGGCTAATCTCCTTTCAGAAGGATGTCCTTTCACAATTCTGAAAGAGGATTGGTCCTTTCATTGACATTTCACAGTGGCTGAACCAATCAGCTCTCAGTTGACAGAACAGCACACTGAAGGAAGTTGCAGGTTTCTATGGGTAGAAGGAGGTTTCTGATGGTGAGATAATTCAGTCCAAACTGATTTTGTTTAAGGTGAAGCAGTTGGGAGGGCCCACCAGACTGGACCAACAGATCCAAGAGAGCAGACAACTCATCTCTATTATTTTTTTTTAAGGTGAGGGGTTTGTCAAGTTGGGTAGAGGGAGTCAGGAGGGTGGTGAAATTCAGCTCAGATCCTGGCTACGCTTTTTCTTCACTTGGAGCAGGATCAGCCTGTTTGGGAGAGAGGGAAGCCTCACAGGAGTGCAGTTGGGTGCTGAGGGAAGTTTAATGCCTGCCTCTGAACAGGCATTACATTTCCCATGTTAGTAGGAGATGTGCTAGGGAGCTTCTCCACAAGCATGCCTCCTTGCTTTGCAAGGTAATAGCTAAAAGGGCTTATTACCCTGCAATTTTTATGAGTTACGCTAACCTTGCTGTGGGTTTTGTAGTGTGGGTGTTGCAACCGTCCCTTCCCGACGGCTTCACTCCGCCTACCTTTCTTTCTTTTCACCTCCTCTTGCTATGGATGGATGCCTGGCTGCTGCGGCGTGTGCCTGCCGTCCTCTCCAGCGTCCCCAGACCGGCTTGGGCGCTGCCTCCCGCCATGCTCCGCTGGTACCTTAGGGCGCACGTGCTGCACGACTCTGACTCTTATTTCCTACTTGGCACGAACCTCAGGGGCGTCCCCCTGCGTCATGCTGCCCGGATATTTAAAGCCTACGATGTTTGCTAGCCTTTGAGTTAGCAGGGGGATTCTTACGGATGGGATTCGCTCTCCATACCCAGCTACTCTGCCTCTCCAATCTTCCATTGGACTCTTAACGTTAACAGGGTACCCGCTCCTCGGGGGCCTCACTTGCTTTTCAGGTCGCTATCAGGAACCCGGTACTCGTTCCTCGAGGGCCCATGTTCCCTGACTCGCTGCCTGCTCCTACCTTCTCTTCTGCCTGGAAGGATTCGCTATCTTCAACACCAGTGAGTACTACCATCTTCACCTCAGAGCTGTTCCCTGGAACCAGGTACTCGCTAGGGATGTGAATCGTTTTTTGACGATTTAAAATATCATCCGATATATTTTAAATCGTCAAAAATAGTTAGAGCCGCGATACAATAACAATTCCCCCGATTTATCGTTAAAAAATCTTAAATCGGGGGAAGGGGGAAAAACCGGCACACTAAAACAACCCTAAAACCCACCCCGACCCTTTAAAATAAATCCCCCACCCTCCCGAACCCCCCCAAAATGCCTTAAATTACCTGGGGTCCAGAGGAAGGGTCCCGGTGTGATCTTTTACTCTCAGACCTCCGTGCGTTGTAGAAATGGCACCGGCGCTACCTTTGACCTGTCATATGACAGGTCAAAGGTAGCGCCGGCGCCATTTTGTTTTTTTGTCCCCCGACGTCAGGAGCGTAGGAGATCGCTCCCGGACCCCCGCTGGACCCCCAGGGACTTTTGGCCAGCTTGGGGGGGCCTCCTGACCCCCACAAGACTTGCCAAAAGTCCAGCGGGGGTCCGGAACGACCTCCTGCAGTCAAATCGTGTTGCCATACGGCCGGCGCCATTTTCCGTACGGAAAAACGATTCGCGGTAGGAGATCGCTCCTGGACCCCCGCTGGACTTTTGGCAAGTCTTGTGGGGGGGTCAGGAGGCCCCCCCAAGCTGGCCAAAAGTCCCTGGGGGTCCAGCGGGGGTCCGGGAGCGATCTCCTACGCTCCTGATGTCGGGGGACAAAAAAACAAAATGGCGCCGGCGCTACCTGTCATATGACAGGTCAAAGGTAGCGCCGGCGCCATTTCTACAACGCACGGAGGTCCGAGAGTAAAAGATCACACCGGGACCCTTCCTCTGGACCCCAGGTAATTTAAGGCATTTTGGGAGGTTCGGGAGGGTGGGGGATTTATTTTAAAGGGTCGGGGTGGGTTTTAGGGATGTTTTAGTGTGCCGGTTTTCGATTTACACGATATTTAAAAAACCCAAACTGCGACGATCCGATTCCCTCCCCCTCCCAGCCGAAATTGATCGTTAAGATGATCGATCACACGATTCACATCTCTAGTACTCGCTCCCCAAGGGCCTGCCTCCGTTCCAGCCCTAGTGCCATCTCCTACGTGGAACCGCTGTGTGAGTATATTACCTTTAAGCTTTTCAGCTCTCAGGGATCAGGCACTCGCTCCTCGAGGACCTGCTCTCCCTATCCTAGGGTTCTCCATACTGGGGCTTTGTGCATATTCCACTGTACTCATTATTCTCAGTTCTTTCCACTACAGCACTGCTACCGGAGGAATCGCTGTTCCAGCGCCTGAGGGATACTAGCCCAGCCGGGCTACTTCTGCTGCTCACCACTGCCACCTCTGATGGCTTCACCACATTGTCTAATAAAAGATCATCTCTGTGTTTGTGTGTCCTAAGCTGAGCCTGACCTGTGGCCCCTAATGGGACTTCCCCCGTGGGCGTGGTCAGCTGCCACAGTGTCCAAGGGTCCACCCAAACGTCACTAAATTATAACAGTTGGTTTTCCCAGTACTAAAACCCCTATAACATGCCAGGATTAGGTTAGTACAGAAAATCCTGTGCTAAAACTGGAATTAAAACCCACAGTAAAGTCAGTGTGGTTTATTACATCTGCCCCATTGTGTCTGAAAATGTATCAGTTGCTGTGATCTGGATTTCTCTCATGTGCTGCAGCACCATTTCAGTTGCCAAAGCCTTTTCCTATGCTGTTGCAAAGGTCATATTCGACTTAGAAAGGAAACCGTAGTGAAGTTCTTTATTCCGAATCTGCAGACTAGATGGTTGCAAAGCATGTCATTTAAAAATTTGCTGAATTTGTAGTGTTTTGTGATTCTGTGCAGCACATCCATATATGCGGCAATGCTCTCATTACAACCTTTATTTTACTTGTGGAACTGAAACCTTTGTACTATAACAGATGGTATAGTGAGAAATGGACCTTTAGCAATGCTGTGATCTCCTCGTGTCTCTTAGTGTTTGGCAAGGCTGGGGAGACTAGTGGATGTATGATGTCATATGTTTTTCTCCAACACAGTCAAGAAAACTGCCTGTTTTCTTGACTGTGCATAAGAATCCCAGGCATGGTCCCAAATTCTTCAATGTGACTAACAGTAGCAATAGCTGCAGGTGAATATTTTGTTTTGATGGTTAAGTATAGCCTTACCCTCTTAGTGCTAAATAATGATGTTAGATTCATAGATCAAAAATTGCACTCTCCTGCTGCCCATGCACATCAATAGCAACAGGATCCCACCCTCATCACCAGAAAATGGGTATAGAACATCAGATGGAGTCATCATATATTAACCAACTTTTATTATATATGGTGGTATCAAGTGATAGCTAGGTTGGAGCTGCACAGCCAGAAAAGATAAGAGACAGGAACAAGAACTAGGAGAGTGTTTAGCAAAGAAGGTGGACATTTCATACAACTAGAACATTCCTTTTTGTATACAGTCAGTGTTATTAGAAATATTAGTCCTGAAGAAAACAAGAGATTTTGTAGGTTATTTGTCCAACCTAAGAATGAACCAAAGATGTTGTTTTAAATAAGCATCCAATATCACATGATCACACATCTGCCTTATGGAAAGCTTTTATAAAATAATTTTTCATAATTCTTATGTTAGCAGTATTGGTTCTAAAGAGCTCATATATTATAATGTTTTTTGTTAGTCCTTAAAAAGGTAGCACAACCTATTAAGGTTCTAGAAAGAACCAGTTTTAAAGCAAATTTTCTAAGAGACATTTCTTTGAAATTTATAAAGAATCATGTTAGGGACATGTATTTGCAAACTAGGGATGTGAATCGGGCTTCGGATGATTGAAAATATCGTACAATATTTTCAAAATAGTCAGAAATCGGGGGCTCCCCCAAAACAATAGTAAAACCCCATGAAATTGTTCATGGGGGTTCTCATCATTTTGGGGGAGGGCGGGAAAAACGGCACACAAAAATAACCCCTAAACCCACCCCGACCCTTTAAAACTAATCCCTTAGCTTCCCCCACCCTCCCGACCCCTCCAAAAAAACTTTTTACAGGTACCTGGTGGTCCAGTGGGGGTCCTGGGAGCGATCTCCCGCTCCCGGGCCGTCGGCTGCCACCAATCAAAATGGCGCCGATGGCCCTTTGCTCTTAGCATGTGACAGGGTATCCATGCCATTTTCCAGCCCCCATCACATGGAGGGAGCACTGGATGGCCGGTACCTGTAAAAAGCTTTTTTTTTGGGGGGGGGGGGGGGGTTGGGAGGGTGGGGGAAGCTAAGGGATTAGTTTTAAAGGGTCGCAGCTGATAAACAAAACCGCGATTGGGCCGGACGAAAAAAACACAAACCACGATTCCGGTTCACATCTCTAAACTAGTATTTGGTTTTTTTACACCTATACTAATACTTATAAAAGTAATAACAAACAAATGATTTTGTGGGGGGTTGTTTTTTGTTTGTTTAGAAATAAATGTTAAGTATTAATATAGTATGAGAAGATCTAATAATAAAGTTATAAATTATAAAACTATAAATAGATTTAATTCTAGCAAGCAGCTGAGCAATCACTATGATGGATAACAACTACAGACTCTGGCTATTATTTGAGCATTTTTTGTAGGTAGGTATTATTGGATAATATTTATCAATTAAAATAATTCAAACCTAGGATATCATGATTCGGTATTTCTCACTCCTGGGCAAATTTTTCAATACTGGGCAGGTTCTGCAGTTATGATCCCTGATCAAACCTTTTAAGGCATATCTTGACTTTAAATACTGTTGGATACATACTTATAGGATGAATTTATATCATGTATGCCCATGCATAGTCTGTATTAATAAGTAAACAATAGAATGATAATACTTGAAAGAAGATCATTTCAGATGAAGGAGCATAAGAACTTAACAAGTTAAAAATAATTCTTTGAAGACTAACAGCACTGATAGTAATTAGTCTGTGGGGTGTAAAAGCATCCACCAAATAGAATGTATCTTTAGTAAATTAATGAGAAGTCCTCAGTGATACAAATTGGCACGGAACAGTATGCAATTTTTTAATGTTAATGATCTAGGATGAAATAAGTTCTAAAATTATGTTAGCAATAGATTACATACCACATAGCTAAGTAAAAATTAAAACTAAGGAGATAATTTTCACAGGGTTTGCACAAATAAAACAAACATACTCACCTGACTGTATGAAACAGTAAGTGTGAACAGAGTGAGGTTATTTGGGGCACTTTGCAATATGGTTTTCATGTATGCATGTACTTTTATATTTTATAACCAATGTATACAAGCATGTCATCAAGTACCATATATAGGAAGACTTTTACTCCAGCTATTTAGCATGCCAAATTCAAAACTTAATTGTCTTTTAAGAACTGGTATTTGGCATTCTGGATGCTGGTGGGAAGTGGAAAGGCAGTTTGGTGGGAGAATTTGGTGTAGTACTTGTATGGTAATTAGTTTTCCTTGTAGATAACATTTCATTTCCATGTTTTTCACTAGCTTGATTTTTTTCTCTATATTTGGGTGCCTTTCTGTGGTTGTCACTGTATTTAGAGGGGTGAGTGGTCAGGACTGGGTGTGAGTGTTGACTGGGATGGGATGATTGGTGGTGGAGTGACAGATGCAATGAGTAGCATTAATGTTTGGATACTCAAGGTGCAGCATATGAGAAGGGACAGACAACAGAAAAGGAGGAGGAAGTACTGAGTCTACAGACTCAGTAAACCATTTTGGATCTGTCAGAGGAGTAAGCCATTTGCAATTTCAGGTTAAACAAGGAAATCTTACCTTACTATACCTATTTCAGCATTTGGATGAGGACCTGCACCCTTCCACTCAGAGATGCTATGCCTTGCCAGTTACCACCGGCAACTTCCACATCCTCTAGGAATAATCCAGTCAGCCATCTTCCTATGTATAGACCAGCTTGTGACTGCTTTTCTCGAGAGACAATATCAGTATATATCATTTCCACATAGCAGACAGCTACAGCAGCAAATTATGACGGACATCTACCAATCTACGTTTCCCCTTTTTTTTTGCGGTTTTCAGTGGCATACATGTGATTATCATGGCCACATTCCACAACTGCAAGGGATTCTACTCCCTCCGCATACAGGTGGTCTGCAATGCCAAGAGTATCATTAGGGATGTAGTTCTGAGGTTTTCAGGGTCTCGTCACAATGCCTACATCATCTCGCAGTCAGAATTCATGTTTGCTTCCAGGCTGGCCACATCACTGAGGGGATGACTTTTAGATATGTATGTAGCTTTCGCAACAACTACTTTGCATTTAACCTCTGTCCTTTTCCTCTCTCTCAGCTTTGGGCCAGGAGGGCCACTCAAATAAATGTTAAGTCATGGTCCAACCTCACAGCACAACATCTTGTAATATCTCATCACCTCTTCTCTGCCTTCTCCTCAACAGGTGATAGAGGATATCCATTCAAATCCTGGATCATGATTCCCCTAGCACACCCTGAGATATCAGCTGATATGCAAATGGGCCCACAGGCAAACTAGGGCAGTTATAGAGAGAACTTTAGCCTCAATCCTCCTATCCTGAGCATCCTTCAGTGCCGCACCTCCCTCTGCTGGGATGGTGGTACGCTTCTTGACAGAACACGCCAAGGCATCTACCCTAGGGAAATGCAACTGCTCTCTGGCCTGCAAATCCAAGGGTATAAACCTGCCAAAATGAATCCCCCTTTAAATGATGCCTCTGACACACTCCATTCCAGATTAATCAACTCCTGAATTGCATCCAGGAGAGGAAAGAAACAAGAAGCCTTGCACAGGGTGACCAAAATAGGATTCTCCTTCTGCATCCCCAAGAAGTCCGGCTCAGCCATTCCAAGGGTCTCAAGGTCTGAGAGATAAAACCTGGCAACTCATCTCATATGGGGCTGCCGAATGCCAGAGTATGTCCATGTGGCAGGAAGCTCCTTTACACAGGTGACCTTTTCCCTGCTTTCTGTGTAGAACAGCATGCTGAATGCAAGAGCCTCCAATTAGGGAATTCAGTTTAGCACCAGCACCCAGCTTCCCTTTCTGTATATGTACCTTGACCATCCACTTCCCTCTAGCCACTTACCTCCCTAGGGTAGGAGGTTTTGCGGGTAATCTCCATCCACAAGCCCTGCCAAGCCTGGCTCATCCTCCTGGTATTTCTCGTGATCCTATGGATGGGCAACAGGAGGTCCTCATTTCTGAAAATGAAATCAGAGAGCCTGGCCACATCTGTAGCATTGGAATGGGGTTTGCAGGCAGGTGCCAAAATGTTGGAATAGACCTGCCCCTGTGGAAGGGGAAGTTTGCATACGGAAAAGAGTGCACATGCACTTTATCCCACACGTGTGTACATTCGGGGATGGAGATATGTATTTGTATTTTAAAATCTGCATGGATTATGTGTCACAGGTTATAAAACACTTTGCTACATCTCTGTGGTCTCTCATGTGTGCATACATAGGTCTATGTGGATATCCCTGAAAGTTGGGCTTCTAAGTGTAATAAGTTATTTTCAGATTATTTTTACAACAGAGCTGCTGCATTTCAGATGATAGAAATGAGCCATATCATAATGAGCATGATTATTAGTGAGATTTCCTGTGTCATGTCTTAATATATTATTAATCTAATATGTACATAAAACCCAATTACTGGCTAACTTTGAATTCTATGTCATTCGCTTCTTTGAAATTATATTAGTGGATTATATTTTCTCTGTCTACTTAATGAAATTTCAAAATTCTATAGATGGAACTGAACAATAAGAAAACAGAAAACATAACCAATGTAAGTTAATTTATTAAACCTGCATATGTTAATCCTCAAACACATAATGGGGGGAAACTCTCTCTCTATATATATAGATATATATATCATCTATAGTTAATATATTAACCTCTTGCCATCAGAGTGTTCCTTACTTTTTTTCTTTCTTTTCCAAGTGTTTATATTCAAACTCATAACAACAGGAACCACAATTTTACAAAATTATTGAGAAATGTAAATGAGCAAAAATTTGGAGACATTTGAGCTGTGACATTTTACTCATTTCTTATAAATATTTAGTGTTTCAACGATAAAAGTTGGATACATCTAATTCAAAACAAAAGTCTGATCACTCATCAGTTATGGTACGATTATAAAATATTTATTTATATACCCAAATGACTAAGAGGTGATGTACCAAACTGAAGAGGTAGCTTTGTGTGAAAAGTAGTGCAAAATGACCAGAAATGAACAAAATCACTATCATTTCTGCTTTTTGTGCTATTTTTTGTGCAAATCCCCCTTTTACAAAAAAAAACCCCTCTGAAAAAGTGGTCTTTACAATAGTAAACATTCATGCAGACCAACTCATTATTGTGTAATTTTGTGAAAACAGGCACATGAAAAAGGCTTTGCAGCTGCCAGGCTGGGAAAAACACTGCTTCAAATGTAGCAACACGTGCAGGTAAAGGGGCTTCATGGCCTATTTGATCATCTTTCCCACACCATGTGCAAAGGAGCTCATGGGATCAACCAGCAACATATTGAAATCTGGTACTGACTGGGCAGAAGCGAGTGGAGATGTTTCTGCTCCCAGAAGGCAAACCCTTATATGGGGTAAGCTTTGGGAAGGGGCATGTGGTACATGCCCCAAATGTGAATTTAAATGAATTTTGGGGATATGGAGATAGGACTTGAAGGAGGCAGAGTTTGTCTTTAACATTTATTGTCTTTCAGTGACTTGGGTGTCAGGGTGAGAAGTCCATGAGGCTCACCAGGCAAGTTCATACACATTTTATGATGTACCACCTTTAACTCTCCCAGCTGGTGAGTGGATCCCAGAGCAGCTTTACCCATTGCCTTGGCTGGGAACATGTAAAGTTCCTGGCCATGGCAAAGCATAATAATATCTTGTATAATTTTGCTATACATTCTTATAAGCTTGGTGTTCATTAGCATCCATAGCAAAATTTCTTCCAAATAAATCTCTGACCATGGCTTGGTACATCGGCTCTTGAAGTTAGGGCTGACACATGAGTTATCATCAGGGTTGATGATCTGTGATGTGAACAAAGAACCTGCCCCATCCCCATATAAGGGGAATGGGGAGACTACAACTGAGGTGGTACTCCTCCTCTGCTTGTAGCCTCCCCCCAAGTTATATAGGGAATTTGTAGAACTAGGGGTCTTGACATGAAACTCCAAGGAGGAGGATTCAGAACCAACATCAGGAAATACTTCCAGAAGAGATGGTGAGCACAAAAACAATAAATGAATTCAAAAGGGCATGGAATAAACACTGGGGCAGATTTTAAAACCCCATGTGCGTAAATCCAGCTGGGGTTACGTGCACCGAGCCTATTTTGCATAGGCCCGGCGACACGCGCAAAGCCCCTGGACACGAGTATGTCCCAGGGCTTGAAAAAAGGGGCGTGGGCGGGGTGGTCCGGGGGCAGGACAGAGGCCTCCGGCACAGCAGCAAAGGAGGGGGATCGCACTCTGGCAGCTGGCAGGCATAACTTACAAAATAAAGGTGGGTGGGGGGGATGCCGAAGGAAAGTTCCCTCCGAGGCCGCTCCAATTTTGGAGCGGCCTCGGAGGGAACGGTGAAAGCCATCGGGGCTCCCCTAGTGCTCGGCGCATGCAAGGTGCATTAGTGTGCACCCCCTTGCGCGTGCAGACCCCAGATTTTATAACATGCGCAGCTGCGCGCGCATGTTATAAAATCGGGCGTACATTTGTGTGTGCTGGGTAGCGTGCAGGTATTAAAATCTGGCCCACTGTGAATCCCTAAGGACTAGGAGTTGGAGATGTAGAAAAGGGTGCATGGGTATAACCTGCACAGAGTGGCAATTACTACTCTTAACAAAAGGCATGGGGTTTACTAACCAGTTAGCCTTGATGCTTGTGATGGAACTGCAACATCACTCTGCTTCAACGTAAGGGAGAAAAAGGGGAATTGGATTCAGATGACAGCCAATACTGGGCCCTGACTTTTACAGTCCTGGATACTGATATGCAGACATTCGGGACAAAGCTCAGGATTCAGATGTCAGCCAATGCTGGGCTCCAACTTTTACAGTCCAGGATATGGATATGCAGACATTAGGGATAAAACACAGGACTGCTTCTATGGCTAAGTCCAAAAGCAAAGCACATTCAAGCAGCATTGTTTGAATTATCATGAAGGCTCCTTTCTCTTTATAAACATTGCTAACAATAATTTTGTAATAGGTCTGACAGTTGCTTGGTATGGATTTTAATTATTGTTACCCTTAACATAAGATTTGGAGGTAACCTGCATGATGTGGCAGTTACTTCCATGGGAAGCTTTCCAGGCAGACTGGATGGTCCATTTGGTCTTTTTCTACCATCATTAATATGTTACTATGGGATGCAGCTCGGGTAGAGGAGTGGACCGGTGAGCACAATTTTAGTATGAGCCTCCCCGCCCACCAGCCACTTTTTCTCTTTGCAGAAATTCATCTATGGAGGTCCCTAGAAGATCCAAAGATTGCTGCATATTTTGGTCTTCCTCTGAATCACTACTTACATTTATGCAGTTGCAGATGGTTTGACACAAAGTATCTTCAGTTCGTTAGCAATGAATATAGCAAGTTGTATACATTCAGTCTTGAATCCAAATAGCAGTGCAATATACTGCCATTGCAGGGATGTTCATCTGAGCCCTATACCCACTTTCTAGTCCTTTTACTGTCCAGAATTGAGAATTTATTTTTACAAAAGCAAAAGGTCATTAATTCAGAAAGGATCGTGTTTGAATCAATCACATACAGCCATGCAGCTGACTGGGAGGAGAAGGATTCCAGGCTTTTTGTAGCTTACAAGGTGACATTATACAGCCAAACACTGTGTGCAAGGATTTGGTTTAGCTTTCTCTTTCATTCTCCCTGCATGGCTGCTCCAGCTTTTGTGGTCCTGTTTCTGGCAAAGGAAGGGTGTTCCCCAGACAGTGTGTTCTGGAGGACACCTGTTTGTGGGTCACCTTTCCACTTTCTCAAGTTTCGGTACTGTGGCACCACACGTTCAGCCAAGTATTGTCACTATAGTCTTGTGGATGTGTGTCAGTGATGCCCGTGTGCTGTTGATACTAGACATGTGATTTGGTTGAACCTTTCGGTTCGGCCTTCGTTATCGGCCCACCATGGGAAATTTCATTTTCTCGCGATTAGGGCCGATTTTATTTCATTTGAACCTGAAACGAAGCACGAAACCCGCCCCAACCCTTCCAATGTAATGAATTACAATGGGGAGTTATAAAACAAAAAACCCCCCAAATCCACCCCAACCCTTCAAATTTAAGAAATTGCAACCCCCACCCTCCTGACCCCTCCCCCACCCAAGACATCAAAAGTACCTGGTGATTCCGGGAGCAATCTCCCCCTCTTGGGCCGTCGGCTGCCACTAATCAAAATGGCACCGATGGTCCTTTGTCCTTACGTGTAACAAGGGCTATCAGTGCCATTGGTCGGTCCCTGTCACATGGTAGGAACAATGGATGGCCCACGCCATTTTTCCTATTTTGTCGCATTTCGGGGGGCAATGAAACAATAAGAAAACCCACAAATTTCGTGTGGTTTTCTTATCTATTTCAGAGAAAGGGCACATAAAAAAAAAACCCGAAACCCACCCCAACTCTTCAAATTTAATTAATTGCAACCCCCCAAGACTTGCCTGACTCCCCCCACACACACACAATCAACAATCCTTCTCCATTTGAAAGAAATTATTAGAACTAGGGGTCATGAAATGAAACTTCTGGGAGAAAAACTCAGAACCAACATCAGGAAATGTTTCTTCATAGAGAGGGTGGTGGATGCCTGGAATTCCCTTCCAGAGGAGATGATGAAGACAAAAATGGTGAAATATTTCAAAGGGGCATGGGATAAATACTGTGAATCCCTAAAGACTAAAGGATGGAAATGAAGAAAAAAAGTGCATGGGGATACCTTGCTGGTGTGGCGGTTATTACCCTTAACCAATAAGCCTTCATACTGTTGATATAACTCCAGTATTGCTCTCTGCCCCAATATTGCTCTTTGCTTTAATGGTAGGGAGAAAAGAAAAAAAGAAGGGGAATCAGATGCAGATAGCAACCAACAAAGACACCAAATTTTAAGGAAAACAAATAAGAATGGGGGTAACTTGCTGATGTGGCTGTTACTATGCTTAACTAATAAACCTGATACTTTTGATGCTACGATAAGCTTGCTGGGCAGACTGGATGGACCATTTGGTCCTTTTCTGCCATTATTTCTGTTTCTATGTTATATGTGTGTATATATATGCAGATGACATTCTTATTGTGGCCAGTTTGGGAAGGAATCAGAATGATGTTATGGTACGGGTGGATTATCGTTTACAGGGGGTAAAAAATTGGTTGATAGAGAAAAGATTGGTTTTGAGTGCAGCAAAGACATAACTTTTGCAATTGGTGAAGGGAGGAATTGGTAAATGGTCTAGACTGGGTTTTGGAAAAACAGATTGCGCTAGTCACAAAATGGCAAAACAATTGAAGCCTTATCTAGATTTGCAAGCTTTGGGCCGGATTTTAAGACGTATGCGCGGGCGTACATTTGTGCGTGCAACCCGTCATGCACAAATGTACGCCCTATTTTATAACATGCACGCGCAGCTGGCGCATGTTATAAAATCCGGGGTCGACGCATACAAAGGGGTGCACACTTGTGCACCTTGCGCGTACCAAGCCCTAGGGGAGCCCCGATGGCTTTCCCCGTTCCCTCCGAGGCCGCTCCAAAATCAGAGCGGCCTCGGAGGGAACTTTCCTTCAGCCCCCCTCCACCTTCCCCTCCCTAACTTGCCCTCCAGCCCTACCTAAACCCCCGCCATACCTTTATTTTTTAGTTGCACCTGCCTCTGGGCAGGCGTAGGTTGCGAGTGCCGGCCAAATACCGGTGCGCAATCCCCGGGCCCAGCAGCACTGGAGAGGCCTCTGGCCACGCCCATTCCCTCCCACACCTCGCCCATTTTTTCAAGCCCCCGGGACTTACATGCGTCCCGGGGCTTACGCGCGTTGCCGGGCTTATGCAAAATAGGCTCGGCGCGCGTAGGCTTTGAAAACCTGCCCCTTTGTGGGCAGTGGTGTATGCCTTAATTTTGAATCAAATATATAATGCAATCTATTTGGGATTGCCAACTAAAACAATTAGGAGATTACAAATTATTCAGAATGTAGCAGCAAGGTTTGTAACAAGTAGTTTGAGAAGGACACCAGCAATGCTGCTGTTATTACAACTACATTGGTTACCAGTAGAGGCAAGATGTAAATTTAAATGTTTGAGTTTGTTTTTTAACATTTTAAGGAAAAAAGGGCTC
Organism: Rhinatrema bivittatum; assembly: GCF_901001135.1. Lineage (NCBI taxonomy): Eukaryota > Metazoa > Chordata > Amphibia > Gymnophiona > Rhinatrematidae > Rhinatrema > Rhinatrema bivittatum. Next base: position 80,402,776 of record NC_042620.1, read on the forward strand.
TCCATAATTGGAAAACAATTTGAAACTCCATGAGACAACAAGAAATTTGCATTTGGTGGGTAAACATCTAGAACAAATTGGTACCAGCTAAAATGTTTGGCCATTCAAAATTATTTAATTGGTCTTTTTCAGCTTGTGTTTCAATTTTATGGAACAGTCTTCTGGTTGATATAAGAGCAGAAACTGAGCTGAAGTTATTCCTGAAAAAGCTGAAAACAGATGGCGTCTGCAGTTTTTACTTGATTCTGATAAGGTGCATTTTGTAGGGTTCGTATTTAAGAGGAAAGAATTTGTATGGCGCCCCCTGGTGATATTAATGGGCCTTATCAGAAGTATTGGTGGCTTATGGTTTTGGTGGCTAATAATTGAAGAAGCGTATTATTTTAATTGTTTTAAATATCTGTTTTATATTGTATTTTAGTTTACTGTACATCACTTTGGGTGGGTTTTTTTAAACACTCAGACAATAAATAAATACTAAAAGAAAATGGTTGACACCCATGCCAAGACCGCCACCCAAATGGTCTGCGCTCATGGACATTGCCACCAAATGTGATAGTATGTACCCACTGCATCACAATTCTGCCAGCAGAATTCTGATGTTTTTGGTAGGAATTTGTGCACTCGATCCGGTGTATAGTGCCATCTATAAAGTAATTTATAAGTTTTCTTGCAGCCTGGCGGAAATAGAGCACTTGTGTGCTATAGAAAAAATAGAATCCCAGTCTGTGTCCGTGAGGCTCTGTACAAAATCAGCATTCCATGCCTTCTTCTGTTTAAAAGGACTGACAGTTTTACTACTAAGCACCATGTAGATTTTTGAAATGATGCCCCGGATCTGGTGGGCATTGATACAAAAGCTTTCGAACAGAGTAGTACTCAGTCGTAAGGTACCCCATCTGGCTTCTCGTTTGACAGCATGATACACATTGGCATACAATAAAAAGTCTACCTTATCTAAATGAAAATGGGAACCAATGCCCTCCTTTGTCAGGATAAGCCCTTTGTTCAAGATGTGTGCTATTCTGCATATGCCCGCTTGTACCCAAAAAAAGATGCACCTTCCAGCTGTGGAGCTGGCAGTAATGTGTTGCCAAAGAAATGGGTTAGTGGGGAATACCGTACGGGTCCAACTAAAGCTGACCGCCATCGAGACCATACCTTCAGAGTGGTATCAAGGGCATAAGGTAAATAGGTCATCCCTCTCCAGGTCGATTTAGGCTGCCAAGGTAGGGCAGAAAGTGGCTGTGACCCTGAGCATGTTTGTTCAAAAAGAGCCCATTGCACCTGAGCGGCACAGTAGTACCATTCTAAATTTGGAACCCAGAGACCTCCACATTGTTTAGGGCAATAGAGAGTATCTCTGTTCATTTGGAAGAGATGCCCCCCCCCCCCCCCCAAGTTAAGCGAAATATAAGTTTTTGCCATTTTTTTTAAAAGTGTGGAGGGTATATATATTGGTACCGTGGTAAAGAAATATAACAGTCTGGGTAAGACATTCATTTTTATAATAGCAATACGTCCCAACCAGGAAAATGTATCCCTTGACCACCTCCCCATATCTTTCTGAAGGGTCTGAATTAGAGGGGTATAATTAAGATCATGCAGCTTGCTAACACAACTGCCAATACACCAATGTGCACACCCAAGTATTTTAAAGCCTTAGTTGCCCACTTAAAAGGGAGTTGTTGCGCAAGGGTTGTAACATCAAATTTTGGGAGGTTAATATTGAGTAGTTCTGATTTATCGTAATTCACTCTGAGCCCAGAGATAGCGCTAAAGGACATAAACTCAGAGGTAACTCCCCGCAGTGAATCGCAAGGGTCCATAAGGGTGAGCATGATATCGTCAGCAAATAGTAAGATTTTAAAGTAGTGTTGTTTCTTAACAACCCCCTGTATACTAGGTGTTGCCCTGATGCGGTTCATGGGTGGTTCATGAGTGGTTCCAGGAACAAAGCGAACAGCAACGGGGACAACGGGCATCCCTGCTGTGTCCCCTGTCCTATGGGGAAGGCATCACCATAGCTACCATTTATTTTGACCCTGGCCGAGGGGCTATCATACAGTCTCATAACCCATTGTATAAGTAACTGCCAAACCCCAATCTCTTAAGTGTTTCAAAGAGAAAAGGCCAGTGAACTAAGTCAAATGCCCTTTCTGCATCCAGGGAAAGGAGTACTGTAGGAGTATGCGTCTGCTGTACATAATCAATGATGATGTCCACTATTCTATGGACATTGTCAGCCGCAAGCCACCCAGGGACAAAGCCTACTTGATCAGAGTGGACTAGATTAGGGAGGACACTGTTAAGCCTAGCAGCCAAGATCCGGGCTAGAATTTTCAAATCTATGGTTATCAGGGAAATCGGCCTTTAAGAGCCACATAAGTCCGGATTACACCCTGGTTTGGCGATGACTGATATACCCGCCATATTGGCATGAGTATCTAGGCGGGCCTCTTCCCGAAGGGAATTAAACATATCCATCAACGGGGCCGCAAATGTGGCCTTAAATTGTTTATAATACATGGCTGTAAACCTGTCTAGACTTGGTGCTTTCCCCATTTTCAGAGCTTTGATGGCTGCCTCTACCTCTAAAATTGTGATGGGTTTGTCTAACAGTTCAGAATGAGCTGAGGGTAAGAGTGGTAAGGTCGCTCCCTGTGATATAGTGAGGGCAAAGGCGATCGGCGCCATTTTGATACCAGTCCAGCACCGGCACAGAGGGTATGATTGAAGGGATGGCTCCCGGACCCCCCGCTAGACCACCAGGTACATGTAAAAGGTTTTGTTTTTTTAATCGGGCCATCGGTGCCATTTTTATCAGTGGTAGCCAAAATGGCGCCGATGGCCTGAGAGTGGGAGATCGCGCCGGGACCCCCCCCCCCCACTGGACCACCAGGTAATTTAACATTTTGGGGGGGTTTGGGAGGGTAAAAGGATTGGTTTTAAATGTGCCGGTGTGCACAATTGGATGTGCCGGTTTTCCCGCCCTCCCCCCAAATAATTCTCGTACTCGATTTAACGAGGGAATTCCTATTGTATCGAGTCCCTTACCGATTAATGACGATTTTAAAATTATCGGACTATAATTTAAATCGTTAAAAAACGATTCACATCCCTAAAGTATAGTGGTAAAGGCTAAAAGCCCTTGTTGTCAACCTAACAATGTGAAAACCAATCCTTCCCATGAGTACCGGATTAGTTTCCTCTGGGGGTGTAACCCGTCCTAACGAGACCAAGCGCCTCCAATCAGCCCTCCCCCACAGGCAGAAATGCAGTAAAGATGATGAAACATGCTTAACAGTCAACTATGCAGTTAAGTGAAATCGTAAAACAACCGTCTGCTTATAATGCGAAACCCGAACAGATTAAAAGTCCTTAATTGTTTAGGAGCAAAAAGCCATTACTACCCAAAATCAGTAGGCCTGCTCCTTTCTCAGTTGCATGTCCTCTTTCTTCAGGCTTCGAATTGCTTCAGCCTTGGTCATTAGCAAGAGCAGGGGAAGCATCTGATTGCCTGCGTAGGCATTTTCCCCCCTTACCTGCCCTCTGCCATTTTAAGTGTGAGTCTGACTTGTGTGTGGTTGCCACCATTTTAGGGACTTGGAATGAAGTGGGCAGTTGTGCCTGCTTAAACGCCTCCACTGCTTCTTCAATGGTCTTGACACGGTGGGTGATGCCTTTTACCTGGAACTGGAGCCCGAAGGGGAATGTCCATCGGTAGCGTATGGCACACTCATGCAGGATAGATGTGACTTCCTGAAGAGCATATCTTTTGGATAGGGTAATCGGCACCAGGTCCTGATAAATCGCCAGCTTGATATTTTGCCAAGTAAGATCCTTTATCTGATTGGATTTATCATAGATCTGTGTTTTGAGCGTGAAGTCGTGGCAGCAGATAATGATGTTGCGGGGCCTAGAGTCACTGTGTGGCCCCAGGGCGTGGTGCGTTCTATCTAGCCATATGTCCATCTGCGCAGCCCCCTCAGTGTTCTGTTCGGCTGGTGCTGAGTTTAAAATAAGAGTGCATACTTGCTGTGCCACTGCTTTTGCATCTTTGTACTCCTCCGTGTCAGGTACTCCTCTAATTCTCAAATTGTTCCTCCTGCTCCGGTTCTCCAAATCTTCTAATTTTTTATTAATCGAAGAAATATCAGAACGGAGGGTCGACTGCTGTGTATGTAGATGGCCAATATCCTCGCTATGCTGATTGACACGCAAGTCAATTTCATCGACCCGGCTGCCCAGAGCATTAAAATCTTCCTTAAGGTCCGCCATTGCCGCGGCCTTCTGCTGCCTAAGTTCGGAACGCAGTTCTACAAACCAGCTTCGGAGCTCATCTCGAGTTGGCAAAGTTGGAATTGAACCGGGCTCAAATGAGCTGGTGCTGCGGGGTGGCTCTGGTGCTTCAGCGGGGCAAATCAAGGCACCAATTTTCTCCGTGGCCATTTTGGCCCCTGCTTCCGCCGCCATTTTGCCATAGGAAAACTATTTTAAATCCATAGCTTTCTTTTTAGAAGCCATGGAAGCCAGTATTACTGCTGTGGACAACAATGAGGGTCGGTCCTGCAAAAAATTGTGTCTTTTTATGCTAATTTTGTCGGTTATACTGCCTGTGGGGAATGGAGCTCCGAGCTCACGCGTCTGCTCTCATCAGCGCAGGAGAGCTCCCAGCCAGTGCCATTTTGATATATGGCTGAACATCTCTACAATGATTAGCCTTAAGTCAAGTTTTGTCATCTTTCCTAAAATGAAAAACAGTAAACTTATATGTTTAGGGATGTGATTGTAAAGAGTGGAGCCAATTATTGACAAGATTTTTGACTTATGGTGGCCAACAGAAGAACCTTGGGAGAGAGAATCCCCAAAAATAGAAATTCTCAGAAGAGTGATGACAACGTATTGGAATATAACGAGTGAGATGCTTTCTTAGAAGGGACCTAACTCATGCATAATCAATTTGAACATGCACCAGCATTCCATAAGAGACCAGTGGAAGCATCTTTGGAATTGGAAAATATTAGTTTGATAGCTGCGGTGATGAATTTTGCACTACTTAAACAATATTTTCCTGGATTAAACCAAATAAAGAGAGTTTGAAAAAATCTATTTTAGAGAAAACATAACCATAAATCACAAAAACAAATGAGTCATTGTCCAAGAAAGGATGCAAGTGCTTCAACCGATGTAAGTTGAAAAAGGCAGTTTTGACAATAAGACTGTACCTGGAATTTCATAGAAAACTTGAGTCCAAAAGCATTCCCAAGCTACAAGTTTGAGAAAAAAAAATGAGAGCAACTCCATCAAGTTATTATACCTGTTAGATCTTGCAGCACTTCTTTACTTGCCCACAATAACTTTGTTTCAGCAGCATTTAATTGAAACCAATAATACTTCACCAAACTATGATTTTTTGCAAACATTAAACTGCCTAACAGCTGTTAAAGATCAAGCCCAGTTTTTTTATAAAGTTAGAGAAACCTTATCCCCTGAAATCAGTTTCTCAAGGGATCTCATATAGATGTAACAAAAATAATGGAGAATATAAGCTGTGCAGGGAATTATTTTTTTTTGGTTTGGTATTGCGATGTGGACCCTTAGACTGAGGGAGGAGTTGACGCAACCTGCAGGGAGGAGCTCTTCAGGTCCCCATCATCAGCAGGTAGAGTCAGTCAGAGCAGAGCTCCAGCTGGAGCTTCACCACTACCAGCCCACGTTCCCCGTAGGTTGAACCCTCAGGTGCCTGGGCCGGCTGGACTTAGGTGCGGGCCCCCGGGTAGATGAATCCTATGTTATGCAAGGTGGCAGACCAGGAGTGAGAAGCGCAGTGTCAGGTACAAATTGAGGTCAGGACATGCAGTGATCAGACAAAGTCAGAAGAACTATACTGAAGGTCAGGGCAGGCAGCGATTAGATGAAGTCGGAAGAACCAGGCAGCAGGTCAGCTGGAGGGTCAAGCCAAGGAATACTGGAAGCAGGAAACTGGAACAGGAACCAAGAACAGAATGATCCAGGGACCATCAGAGCAGGAAGCCAGCAACCACGAGAGAGGATCCTGGTCGCCAAGGCCCTGGGAAGGAGGAGAGCTGGCCTTAAATAGGCTGGCTCTGCTGATGTCCGTAAGGAAGCGCCACCGACATTCCTGCCACTGGCCCTTTAAATGTGGGAGAAATGGCCACATAAGCACCTAGGAGGTGGGCCTAGGCATTGGGCCATGCAGCAACCCCGATGTAGATGCTTTGTAGAGACAGCCTCGTTTGGCCTGCCATGGGCAGGAAGAGCGCGAAGGTGCGAGGCCACGTGGCTGGGCCCAATGGAAGGGTAAGGGCAGCGGGCTGTGGGATTGGTCCACAGAACACCACACATAATAGCACCCCCTCCTTTAAACCCCTTCCCTGAAGGTTTAGGTTTCCTGGGATGTGAGACATGGAATTTGTGCAGGAGATTCTTGTCTAGAATATTGGAAACAGGCTCCCAGGTGTTTTCTTCCAGGCTGTAACCTTCCCATCTTTTGCCTCTCCAATGGACGCTGTGAATGTCCTTCACCTGATAGGTAGTATCGGTCTCAGAGGAAATCTCCTAGGGTTTTGGTGGTCTCTGAGAGGGCCAGGAAAGGATCAATGGCTTGAGGAGAAAGTCATGAAAGACGTTATGGACCCCCAAAGAATTAGGAGACGTAGCTGACAGGTCACAGGCCCAGTCTGTTTGGTGATGGGAAAAGGCCCAATTATTTGTGAGCTAGGCACATAGATGATAGTCTAAGCTGGATATGGCGAATACTGAGCCAGACTTTGTCTCCTGGTTTAAATTGGGGGGCAAGCCTCCGATGGGCATCCACTGACATCTTGGACTGATTCGCTGCCTTCTGAAACATTTCCGAAGTACGAATCCATAGTTTCTGAAGTTCCATTGCCATTGATTTAGCCGCCAGTGATTGAACTGTGAGAGGAACAGATAATGTGGGTGGAGGATGCCTACCGTACATGATTTGGAATGGTGCCGATCCAGTAGAGGTTCAGATATGGGAGTTATGGGAGAACTCCTCCCAAGGCAAGAGGTATGCTCAATTATCTTGCTGGTCATTGGCGTAGGCCCTGAGGAAAGATTTTAGGGAACACTTCGTCCGCTCGGGCTGGCCATTGGTCTGTGGATAGTATGAGGTTGTAAAGTCCAGTAATATTGCTGCGACTGCTCTGCCTTACCTCTTTTTCTCCCCTTTCTCTCTCTTTGGGCAAGATGGATGTCTCTGGTGTGAGTGCCGAGGGCCTCGGCATTTCAAGACCAGTATGGGCGTCCCCATCCGCCATTCTCACTCCCGTGGCCTCCTAGGGCACGAGCGCGCACATCTCAGATGCTCAAATACACATCATGGTGGGAACCTCGGGGGCGGCCTCACCACATGACGGCAGTACCTCCGGGTATATCTAGCCTCTACTTCCGCTACCAATTTGAGTTAGCAAAGACTTCGCTTCGCTACTCTATCTGCTCTAAGCTGTACGCTTAGATGCCACTTTCTCGCTAAGGGCCTCGCTCCAGCAGAAGCTCTAGACACCCGCTCCTCAGGGGTCTCTAGCTTCCAACTTCCCTTTGGGGTCCTCACTAGCCAAGGCAACCACTCCTCGGGGGTCTTTTCTCTCTATTCATTTTCAGGATATTGGACCATTGGGTACTCACTCCTCGAGGGTCTATCTACTTCATATCCTGCACCACAGACCTTCGGTCCCACCATTCTACCATCAGGAAGACACCTTTACTCTCCGAGTACCTCTATGATCCGGTGCTCCAACTTCACCCACCAGCTGCAGCGTTACCCGCACTGCAGGCTCCTGCTTATCATGAACATCTGGGTGAGACTATACTTCTGAGCCTGTTGAGCGTATTGGCACTTCGTGGATCAGTGCCTTAACTTCCTGCTTCACCATCTATTTACAGCAGTACAATAAAGACTCTACCCATTCTGTGTCTGCTAATCACAGTGGTTCCCCACAGGACTCCTCCCCATGGGCAGAGTCCTCTCCAATGCGACCAAGGGTCCACAATGCCTCAAACACAACAGATATATTGATCTTTTTGCATAGAGATCGCCAGAATTGGGCTGTAAATTGGGAACCTTGGTCGGAAACCATGTGCTAGGGTAACCCATGAAGGCAGAAGACATAGGAAGGCAGGCACCGTAGGAAGGCAGAGTAATGGGACAAGATGGGCCATTTTAAAGAAATGGTCGATCATGATCCAAATAACAGAGCAGCCATTTGAAAAAAGGAGGCCCACCACAAAGTTGGTGGACAAGTGAGTCCAGAGTTCACTGAGTGCTGGCAATGGCTGTAACAGCCCCAAGGGTCATCCCGCCAATGGTTTCTGCTGTGCACATGTGGGACTAGAATCCACACATGTCTCAGATGTTGTGTTGCATTTGGAGCCACCAATAATAGCATTGAAGGAGAGCGAGAGTCTGAGCCGGACCAGGGTGACCTGCTGCATGGGAGTCGTGGGACCATCTCAATACCTTTTCACAGAGTCTGCAGGGAATAATAGGTGTTTTCTCTGGAGGAGCTGTCAAAGAGGCGGATAAGAGGATTGGAGCTGGATCTATGATATGCTGTGGTTGTTCAGGGAGATCCTCTGGCAGAAAGGAGCAGAAGAGCCCATCATCCCTAGCATTCTTGTTCATCGGATGATACCTCAACTCAAAATTAAAGTGAGTGATAAAGAGAGACCAGCAGCCCTGTCAGGCATTCAAATGTCGGGCATGTTGACGGTGTTCTAGATTCTTAAGATCGGTGTAGCTTGTAATCCAATGCTGGGTGCCCTCCAGACAGTGGTTCCATTCCTCTAAGGCTAAGTTGATAGTGAGGACTTCTGTGTCACCTATTCTGTCATTACATTCAACAGAAGAGAATTTCCATTAGTAGAAGGAACATGGGTGCAGGGTGCCCTTAGGGGAGTACTGACTCAGGGCGGTCCCAACCCCCCACCGAGGATGCATTTACCTTTAAGATGAAGGGGCAATTAGTGTCTGGATGGTGCAAGTAGGGTTCCTGCAGAAATGCATTCTTCAAATCTTGGAAGGCTGTCATAGCCTCGGGAGGCCAGGTATTATCGTCAACTCCCTTAACTGTGAGGGGCGCAGCAATTGAAGGCTAATTAACATGACGTGTCAGTAATAATTGGTGAAGCCCAAGAACCTCTGTAGAAGCCCGCAGTCCTGTTGGCTAGGGCCAGTCAGAAATGTTTTAATCCATGGAGAAGCCTCGGCTGAAAACAATGTACACTAGAAAGGGAGGATTTTCTCTCTCTCAAACCAGAATTTGTCCAGCTTGGCATGTAGGTGATGCTCCAGTGGCATTGACAAACTTGGAGTATGCATGGTGATGAGATGGAAAATATAAGGATATCATCCAGGTACACCACGACACTGATATAAAGAAGATCTCATTCATCATCTTTTGGAAGACTGCTGGAGCATTACACAAACTGAAAGGCTTAATGAGATGTTCATAGTGCCCATCTCATGTTAAAAGTGGACTTCCATTTGTCATTGGGCAGAATACGAGCCAGGTTATAGGCCCCTCATAAATCCAATTTGGTGAAGAACTTAGCCCCTTGCAGGTGGTACAATAATTCTGAGATCAGAGGCAGCGGATAGCGATCCTTCTTGGCAATAGTGTTGTCCCTGGTAGTCGATGCAGGGATGGAGTGTCCCATCCTCCTTGGTCACAAATAAGAATCCTGCCCCAGCTGATGAGGTGGATCGACGGATGAATCCCTTTTCTAGATTCTGTCGGATGCATTACAACATAGCCTTCATTTCAGGGATAGATAGTGGGTATACTCTACCACATGAAGGAGTGGTGCCCAGCATCAGCTCAATGGCACAGTCGAACTCCCAATGCGGTGGTAAAATCTCCGCTCTTTTCTTAGAGAAGACATCCAAGAAGTTGACGTAAGGTGCAGGAACCCTGGATACCAATGTCACCAAATGGGAAGTGTGGAGAAGCCATGATCCTCTTTAGGCAGGACTGGTGAGCTGCAGAGAACTCCAATCAAATTGCGAGGCATGGAGTTATAGCCATGGTAGTCCTAAGACCATGGAGTAAATAGACTTGTTGATCATGTGGAATTCTATTTCCTCAATATGTAGTGCACCAATGCATAAGGTTATTGGGACTGTGGTGAGGGTAATCTTTCCAGGTAAGGGATCACCCTGAATAGAAGAAATGACCAGGGGTAGCTCTTTCGGAATGGTCGGAAAGCATAGGTGGTCCAGCAGAGATTTCATAAGGAAATTCCCACCTGTTCCCGAGTCCACAAGGGCCAAAACTGAGAAGCTTAGATTGGCCAGGGTGATGGTCAAAGGGAGGGTTAGTTGAGGGGCTGGAGTCAAGAAGCCTAGGGTCAGTACCCATTATACCCTAGGCAGGGAAGTTTCCCGGACAGACTGGGCATTGCGAGAGTTGGTGCCCTGCTCCCCCGTTGTACAGCATAGACCTGCGTGTCGCCTTCTGCAGGTGCTCCTCAGGAGAAAGGTGGCAATGACTCAATTGCATGGGTTCGTCCATCGGGCTGGCTAAATGAGGTCCCGAGGTGGAAGCTGGAGTAAGTATGGGTGAATGAGGCCTTGTCGCGGTGGATCTGCGGGTGTCCAGAATTCCCGGACATGCTCCTGGAGATGGTGATCAATCCTTCCAGCCAGGTTGATGAGGTCATCTTTGGTGAGAGATGAAAGCCCCTCCAAAAGGATGAGGCATAAGCAATCCTCCTGCCAGTGGAGCTTAGTGGCTAGGGTGAGGAACTCTATGGTCCCTTTAAATGTAATATGGGGACCTCAGGACTCATTGTTACTATCCTAGGGTTCCCGCATCACATTTACTGCTTTTTGAAAAGGGTTGTTATTTTATTGCGGCTGATCACTTTTTTATCAGTCGGCCAAGGTAAAATATTAACATCAAATTGCCTATTAGTGACCTTCTCTGCGTGAATTTGCATTATTCATGCATGTAAATTGCATGCAAAGAAGGTCATTTTAATAGAGGAGGCAACCTGGGCAGGGCCATGCATAATATTGCATATATCACCATGATAGTAGGGATGTGCATTCACTGATATTTCTGCGTCTATTTGTTTCATTCCTTTTACAGCTACCGCATAGGTGCACACCATTCATTGTGTGTACATTCTTCCATTCTTTATAATACACGCTTAAACTGTAAAATGAATGAAATGAATGGATGCATAAATATCAATGAATGCACATCCCTTTATGATTGTTTTATTGCATGAACCAGCAGAACCAGAGGTCACGAGCTGAGGCTCCAGGGGGGAAGACTAAGAACCAATATCAGGAAGTATTTCTTCACGGAAAGGGTGGTGGATGCCTGGAATGCCCTTCCGGAGGAAGTGGTGAAGTCTAAAACTATGAAGGACTTCAAAGGGGCGTGGGATAAACACTGTGGATCCATCAAGTCTAGAGGGCGTGAATAAAGAGGAGGCAGCAAAACACTGCACGGAGCGGCAGTAGCCACAGAGGCATTCACGGAGCGGGACGCCAGTGGTTGGTGTTCCACCTTCACGGAGCGGAAGGATGGAGGGCTGCCATCTCCAAAAAAAACCCAAAAAAACAAAAACAGGGGTGGGTAAGAGTATGGGGCAGGGGTGTTGCCTGCTTGTTGCAGCGGTTGCTGCCCCTAATTGAGCTGGATGCTCACTTGGATGCAGATACGGCGCTGCTCTCTACATTGGTGGTGGGGTGGAGGGGAATTAGGGCTGGAGGGTACTGGAAGCCAATAGTAACAGGTGGAAGAGAGAAGGAAAAAAAAAAGATAAAGTGCGTAGCTTGCTGGGCAGACTGGATGGGTCGTTTGGTCTTCTTCTGCCATCGTTTCTATGTTTCTATGATATACATTGTATATCATGTGATATATGTTGTTTAATGCACTTTAGAGAAGTACTGCAGCTTGATACATCATCCAATCAGATGGACAAAGTAGCACTTTTCAGACTTATCCTGCTAAATAGAGACTTTGCCTGGCTTTATCTGGATAAGTGCCAGTACTTATCCGGATAAGTCCAAAATTGCACACTCACAGTTTTACATATGCGAGAATGTTTGTGTATATATGTACTTGTATTTTAGAATCTGCACATATTGCTTGCATGCAGATTATAAAATACTGTAGCAACTTTGTTTGCATGATAGCAGCATTGGATCCATTTACTGTTTGGAATTTGCCAGGTACTTGTGAACTGGATTGGTCACGGTTGGAAACAGAGTACTGGGATTGATGGACTCCAAATATGACCCAGTATAGCATGTTCTTATGTTCTAATAATATAAAAAATTGCAAATATATACTTTCATATGTTTCAGAAATACAAATAAATAAATAACCAGGAATACACATAACAGTCCAATTTTCAAAATCAATTTAGGCAGGTATCTTGTGTTTATAAATTTGCTTTATTTGAGCAGGATTAAAAGCCCATGCATAACTTTGCAGTCATATGCCCTAAATCTTATTTCCCCTTTCCTTCTTCCAGTCCCACTGAATAAAACCAGCTCTATGATTAACTCATTTCTAACCAAGTTTATTACCTTAGAAACCATCCTTCAGACTGCCCAGCTTGCTCATTATTCACCTATATAGAACAGTACCAAAAGCTTCACTGAAATATAAAGAAGACAGTGACACATCAAATTCTCTCTCTAAGGTTTGTTGCACAGTTAGATAAGAACCTTGCAAGCATTGTTTTGATCTTCCCACTGAGATTTTCAGCACAATGAACTCAACTTCCCAAACCAACTTTATAGCATTTTAGTGTTATGCAATTACACCCACTCAGGATGAATCATTTTCCACACCAGTTTAAAAAAAAAAAAAAAAGCAAAACAATGCAAAACAATGATGAGTCACATATAAATACAATAATAGAAAACAAAATTTAATTTTAATTTCTTTAATGTATTATTAAATATTCCTAGGTTGTTTTACAGTGAAGTTAACAATTAGATAAGGGGCCAGCCTGATGACTCAGTGGAAAAGACTGCATGCTGCTATGTGGGAGATCTAGCTCTGATTCTTAATTCCAGTGGCAATCCTTCATCCAGGGCCATGGACCATATTTCCCTTTGGAAACTTGCATGTGTGTACCCTAAATCTGACCATTAGGTGTCACCTTTTTACAATGACTGGGACTCCTACCCACAATGGGGTAGTGAACACTAACGCTATAGCTTTTCCAGCACCAGGCTGACCTGAGAAACAGATGCTGGGATCGAAGCTAGATTTCCCATGGATTTTTCCTGATGGGTGAGATATTTATATTAGCAGATGGTTTTTAGAACACTGTTTTGGGCATAATTTATAGGGAGAGTAATTGTGGGAAACAGCATTGTATGTTTTCAAGGGTAGTAGGTTTGTGATGTCTAAAATGGAAAATTATCTATGAGTTATTTGTAGGCAGATGTACAACATTGATCAGGAATTTGAAATTCATGTATGTTCTCGATTTTGTTTTCTATGTACTGTGTTGATATTGTTCATAATTGTCATGATGTGTTTATTCATATATTATGATGTATTTTTTTGTATGACAAGTACACTGCATTTGATTGTGCTTGTTTAAGACCAGAGAAGCAGTTAATATGTATTTTAAACAGGACTTTTTTTTTTTTTTTTTTAAGAGGAGGTATGTGCTGTGTTATGATTTCACCTCCCCACCAGCACAGGCCCTCATTATATCTCATCACTAGTCTTTTCAAGCTCCTCCTCACTGCCCTTGCCACTCCCAAATCCTAGCCCTGTGTAAACCTGTCTTGCCATAGTAGCCTTGTCTTCTCATGATGTCACTTCTGGCCCTATGACATGAACCTTATTCTTGCCTTGTGGCCTACGGGCGATAGTCTCTTTCCTTGAAGCCCTTGTCCCTATTTTGCCCTGTTTTCTGTCTTGAGGCCTCTGGCCTATCCTCTCTTGTATCCTGCCTTGGGCCTATTCTGTGTGTACCAAGCTTTGCTGCCTTTGGGCTCCTGTGTTCTTTGTTTCCCTTGTCTAAGTCCTACCCTAGTCTTCCTTATTGGTTTTGTCCTGCCTGTTCCAGTATACAGTCCTGTCCTTGTCTAGTTTGAGGTCCTGCTTAGTATCCAGCCTCGCCTTGTCCCGCCAGCCAAGTCTTGCTTGTCTTGTCTCCAGCCTGCCTTGTCCAAGCCTTGCCTGTGTGGACTCACCACTGTGATGTACCACTGCAGCAGGGACCTACTGACCTCCAAAAATTAAGGGCTCAACCTGTTGGGGAGTAAACTAGCTAAGCAAAAGACCGGCCCCTGTTTTGCTCAGAGTCCTCCCTTGCCAATCCCCAGGTGGGTTTCCCAGGCCCCGGAGCCTGTAACAGAATGAGAAGACCACCATCCAGCTGCAAGAGTGGTTACAAGACCTATAGCCCTGCCAGTGAGTCCAAACCAGTTTTTCTGTTACCACTAAGAATTAGGGGTGTGCATTCGTTTTGAACGCATAAGTAAAACGCAACGTAATTTTTTTTTTAACTTAAAAAAGTGATGAGGCGAAAACGATCGGATTTCCAACTTATTCAACATAGCTATGTTGAATACGTTGGAAATCGCGATTGTTGATCCTAGATAAAAATTGAAACCCCTCACCCTCCTTAATCCTCCCCAAGACTTACCAAAACTCCCTGGTGGTCGAGCGGGGAGTCAGGACGCTAGAGATGTGAATCGTTTTCCATATCGTCTTAACGATAGAAATCGTGTGGCAGGGCAAGAAAATCGTGTTAGGCACGATTTTTTAGTTAAAAAATCGTTAAAAATCGTTTTTTCCGATTAGTGCGCACTAACTCGAGTTAGTGCGCACTAACGGGAGTTAGTGCGCACTAACTGAAAATGATACAATTTGACACTTTTCAGGTCAGTTAAGGTCAGTTTAGGAATGAATATGTATTCCTATTGGCTGCCCTCTTATTTATTCATGTTACCAAGCTTCCCACTGACAGTATATGGGGGATGGGAAATGGAAACAGTTGGTAGCTTGACAAAACAAGTAATGTGCTCAGTCAATGTGACTAGAACTTGTGCCCTAACCCTGATACCAGGGGTATTGTGATCTTCCTGCACACAGTGCCCTATCCCTATTAATACCAGGAGTGTTGTGATCTTCCTGCACCCAGTGCCCTAACCCTGGCACCAGGGGTGTTGTGATCTTCCTGCACACAGTGCCCTATCCCTATTAATACCAGGAGTGTTGTGATCTTCCTGCACACAGTGCCCTATCCCTATTAATACCAGGAGTGTTATGATCTTCCTGCACACAGTGCCCTAACCCTGGCACCAGGGGTGTTGTGATCTTCCTGCACACAGTGCCCTATCCCTATTAATACCAGGAGTGTTGTGATCTTCCAGCACACAGTGCCCTAACCCTGGCACCAGGGCTGTTGTGATCTTCCTGCACACAGTGCCCTATCCCTATTAATACCAGGAGTGTTGTGATCTTCCTGCACACAGTGCCCTAACCCTGGCACCAGGGTTGTTGTGCTCTTCCTGCACACAGTGCCCTATCCCTATTAATACCAGGAGTGTTGTGATCTTCCTGCACACAGTGCCCTAACCCTGGCACCAGGGTTGTTGTGATCTTCCTGCACACAGTGCCCTATCCCTATTAATACCAGGAGTGTTGTGATCTTCCAGCACACAGTGCCCTAACCCTGGCACCAGGGCTGTTGTGATCTTCCTGCACACAGTGCCCTATCCCTATTAATACCAGGAGTGTTGTGATCTTCCTGCACACAGTGCCCTAACCCTGGCACCAGGGTTGTTGTGCTCTTCCTGCACACAGTGCCCTATCCCTATTAATACCAGGAGTGTTGTGATCTTCCTGCACACAGTGCCCTAACCCTGGCACCAGGGTTGTTGTGATCTTCCTGCACACAGTGCCCTATCCCTATTAATACCAGGAGTGTTGTGATCTTCCTGCACACAGTGCCCTAACCCTGGCACCAGGGGTGTTGTGATCTTCCTGCACACAGTGCCCTATCCCTATTAATACCAGGAGTGATCTTCCTGCACACAGTGCCCTATTCCTGATACCGGGGGTGTTGGGATCTTCTTGCACACATCCCGGTATCAGGGATAGGGCACTGCATGCAGGAAGATCACAACACTCCTGGTATCAGGAATAGGGCACTGTGTGCAGGAAGATCACAACACCCCTGGTATTAGGGATAGGGCACTGCATGCAGGAAGATCACAACACTCCTGGTATTAATAGGGATAGGGCACTGCATGCAGGAAGATCACAACACCCATGGTATCAGGGATAGGGCACTGTGTGCAGGAAGATCACAATACCCCGGAGGAGTGAGGGTCAGGCAGCTCCCCCCTGTCTGTGAAGCCAGCCTCTCACTAGTAATGCAGGGAGGGAGCTGTCTCAGACTTCACCATCCTCCCCCCCCCCTCACCCACACACCATTCACTAGCTGGGACATGGGGGAAGTCAGGAGTGAGGGTCAGGCAGCTCCCCCCTGTCTGTGAAGCCAGCCTCTCACTAGTAATGCAGGGAGGGAGCTGTCTCAGACTTCACCATCCTCCTCCCCCCCCCCCCTCACCCACACACCATTCACTAGCTGGGACATGGGGGAAGTCAGGAGTGAGGGTCAGGCAGCTCCCCCCTGTCTGTGAAGCCAGCCTCTCACTAGTAATGCAGGGAGGGAGCTGTCTCAGACTTCACCATCCTCCTCCCCCCCCCTCACCCACACACCATTCACTAGCTGGGACATGGGGGAAGTCAGGAGTGAGGGTCAGGCAGCTCCCCCCTGTCTGTGAAGCCAGCCTCTCACTAGTAATGCAGGGAGGGAGCTGTCTCAGACTTCACCATCCTCCCCCCCCCCCTCACTCACACACCATTCACTAGCTGGGACATGGGGGAAGTCAGGAGTGAGGGTCAGGCAGCTCCCCCCTGTCTGTGAAGCCAGCCTCCCACTAGTAATGCAGGGAGGGAGCTGTCTCAGACTTCACCATCCTCCCCCCCCTCCTCACCCACACACCATTCACTAGCTGGGACATGGGGGAAGTCAGGAGTGAGGGTCAGGCAGCTCCCCCCTGTCTGTGAAGCCAGCCTCTCACTAGTAATGCAGGGAGGGAGCTGTCTCAGACTTCACCATCTTCCTCCCCCCCCCTCACCCACACACCATTCACTAGCTGGGACATGGGGGAAGTCAGGAGTGAGGGTCAGGCAGCTCCCCCCTGTCTGTGAAGCCAGCCTCTCACTAGTAATGCAGGGAGGGAGCTGTCTCAGACTTCACCATCCTCCCCCCCCCTCACCCACACACCATTCACTAGCTGGGACATGGGGGAAGTCAGGAGTGAGGGTCAGGCAGCTCCCCCCTGTCTGTGAAGCCAGCCTCTCACTAGTAATGCAGGAAGGGAGCTGTCTCAGACTTCACCATCCTCCTCCCCCCCCCCCCCCCTCACCCACACACCATTCACTAGCTGGGACATGGGGGAAGTCAGGAGTGAGGGTCAGGCAGCTCCCCCCTGTCTGTGAAGCCAGCCTCTCACTAGTAATGCAGGGAGGGAGCTGTCTCAGACTTCACCATCCTCCCCCCCCCCCCTCACCCACACACCATTCACCAGCTGGGACATGGGGGAAGTCAGGAGTGAGGGTCAGGCAGCTCCCCCCTGTCTGTGAAGCCAGCCTCTCACTAGTAATGCAGGGAGGGAGCTGTCTCAGACTTCACCATCCTCCCCCCCCCCTCACCCACACACCATTCACTAGCTGGGACATGGGGGAAGTCAGGAGTGAGGGTCAGGCAGCTCCCCCCTGTCTGTGAAGCCAGCCTCTCACTAGTAATGCAGGGAGGGAGCTGTCTCAGACTGGTATCAGGGTTAGGGCACTGTGTGCAGGAAGATCACAACACTCCTGGTATTAATAGGGATAGGGCACTGTAAGAGATGACTGTAGTAGATTGAATAAAGATCTGATGTTTCTCCTCTCCTCACACCAAACAAAAACAACACACAAGCAGAGAAGCCCTTCTTACAAAGCTGAGCTAGTGAGTTAATTAGGAGGAAAAGTAAACATACTTGTGCCAGTGTGGCTACTTAAAAAATACACTTACCAACAATCAATTACATATATTTGAACTGTGTACAGTGCCAGCCAGGACCACCTTTCTAAAATGCACAGTGATTGGCAAATTCAACATGCACTAGCATTTCAGGTGCCTGCTAACAAAAATAATAAACAAACAAGTTCTAGTCACGGGAGTGCTGATCATTACATTACTTTTTTTGTCAAGCTTCCAACTGTTTCCATTTCACATCCCCCCAACCATTACCTCAGTGTTAGCCTTGGTAACATCAATAGATAAGAGCACAGCCAGCCAATAGGAATACATACATACATATTCATTCCTAAGTGACCTTTACTGACCTGGGAAGTGTGAACACTTTGTTTCATTTTCTGTTGGTGTTCATTAGTTTCCAGTTCCATTTCCCATCCCCCCAACCATCACCTCAGTGGTAACCTTGGTAACATCAATAGATAAGAGGGCAGCCAGCCAATAGGAACACATATTCATTCCTAACTGACCTTCAGTGACCTGGAAAGTGTTTATTTGTATCATTTTCAGTTAGTGCGCACTAAATCGAGTTAGTGCGCACTAGTTAGTGCGCACTAACTCGATTTAGTGCGCACTAACACGATTTAACGATTTTTAACGATAAATCGTTAGAATTTCTATTGTATCGTGTTCTATAACGATTTAAGACGATATTAACATTATCGGACGATAATTTTAATCGTTGAAAAATGATTCACATCCCTACAGGACGCCATTTCTGTATTCCTTTGCGAGGAGCACGTGATGTCGGTGTCACGTCGGAGTGACACGGACTTCACGTGATTCCCCACGCGTTCGCTCCGGGACCCTCGTTGGACACAACCGGAACTTTTGGCCAGCTTGGGTGGGTCAGGAGGCCCCCCCAAGCTGGCCAAAAGTTCCGGTTGTGTCCAACGAGGGAGTTTTGGTAAGTCTTGGGGGGGGGGGGGGGGATTAAGGATGGTGAGGGGTTTAAATTTTTATTTAGGGAATCGGTGCACGTATGGACATAGACTCAACTTATAGAATTCTACATATGTCCATATTGACCGAAATTGACCCCCCCCTTTCGACTTATGGACTTATGAACATAAACTTTTTGTCTGCACATCCCTACTAAGAATAATCCTGTTCCTGACTCCTGTGTACTAGAATCCTTAAGAAAAACATTTTTTAGCCCTGCTTATCATGTTGAGGGTCCTTATAAAATCTTTCAGCATTTTCAATACCCTGCTTGTAACAGTAACACTAGAGTATTCAGTGTAGTTCTAAGTCTCTAAATACATGCCTTGCATGTGGACATTGGGTGGTAAACCCTAAGCTACAAATACTACCGTCTGTTAAAGAAATTTATAGCCCAAGCGTTTTGGAACTCATGCAGTCCCTGAGCACTACAGCTTGCTAGTCTAAAGCATTAGAAACCCCAGCCTGTCTGATCAATTTTAATTCTATTTATCAAGCTAATTTAAAACTCATAGCTAATACAACCATAGCATGTTCAAGTGGTTTAAATCCTTATGTGAAAAAGCAGAATTTCCTGTTAAATTCAGTACAGAGACTCAAGGGTAAACAGAAGCCCTGAAAACCCCAGCTTGCCTGATTAATTTTGGTTCTTTTCCCTTTGATCAAGATTATTTAGAATGCACAGTTAATTCCACTATAGCATATTCAAACGTATTAAAATCCTTACCTGGAATAATAAAATATTTCTGTGATTCCAGCTTAACAATCCTGGAGCAGGTGAAAGCACTGCTTTAACCAGCTCAGACCCCCTCAGTAAAAACTCCGAGTCAAGCCACGCTAATTAATTCTGCTTCTTAAGATCAGAAAATCACACCTGCATGCAGCCGCTCACTAATGAGACAAACGCTGACAACCAAGAAACTGGCCTGCATGTTTCTTTTGCCTGTCATTTCAGAATATAGCTCAGAGACTAAATCTCTTCCTGTTTCACAGAGTCCTTGCTAGCCTGCTATTCTGTCTCCAGGTACATTCAGCACTTCTTGTCAGATAGTAAGTGAAGTGAAAATCTTGTTAAAACCTCTGCTTCGAGAGAGGCTTGATTCAGTAGTCATAGTTTTACCTTGGCCTCTGAAAGACTCCAGTCCAGTGGATCCACTCTAGGAAGAGCTTCCAGCCATATCCTTGTCCCAGTGGGAACCTGCCTTGTCTAGCCTCTACCAACTTCGAGGGATTCCAGTCCAGCCACGCTGCTCTGGGAGGAGTCCAAGTCACCTGTGCCGCCCTGGGAAGGAACCCCAGTTTACCATGCCAGTGGTTCCACTTTCCACTTACCCTGTGCCCTTGGTCCAGTTTTCCAATGATCCTGAGCCAGTGGTCTTACATTCCAGTCACCCTGTGCCAGAGGTTCTGCTTTTCAGACACTCTGAGTCAGCAGTGCTCCTGACCAAGCACCCAAACCACCCAGCTGA
Source organism: Rhinatrema bivittatum (assembly GCF_901001135.1). Classification (NCBI taxonomy): domain Eukaryota; kingdom Metazoa; phylum Chordata; class Amphibia; order Gymnophiona; family Rhinatrematidae; genus Rhinatrema; species Rhinatrema bivittatum. The sequence continues at coordinate 80,423,316 of NC_042620.1, forward strand.
AGGCACTCTTTCACAGCCTGCATAGGAGACCCCATCATTCATCAAAATGCGTTATGGTGTTAATGTGCGCAAAAAGTATGGTAACACAAATGCAAATATTGGAGGAGGAGGCAGGATCAGGGGAGGATTTAGTTAAATTAGGGGCAATATCACATGGTTTTAACTACAGCATTTTTCCTGGTGTTAGGTTGTGTGATATGCCCAAAATGGCCATAATGCAATTCATGATAAAGTTTTGCTGAGGGGGAAGGGGGGGGAGAGAGAGAAAGGGAGGGAGTCGGAAGAAGAGAGAGAGAGGCCTTACGGTGTGCACCTATTTATATCTCTATAGGAGAGCCACCTAATAGGTCGAGGTGAGGTGTTGGTTTAGGGGCTAGTTTCGCTTGTAGAGTGAGACATACGAACAGCACAGTATACCTTGGTGAAGGTATGACATCATTTGGAGTGAGTAAAGTCTCAAAAAGATGAAATTCTGCACTATGTTATCTCACCCTGTTATAAAGTCCATCAAGCTAGAGTGGGAGAACATAGAAGAAATGTCATCCTTTTTAGACTTTCCTCACTCCAAATGACGTCAAATCTTCATCAAGGTGTACAGTGCAGTTAGTATGTCTCACTCTACGTGCAAAACTGGCCCCTAAACCAACACCTCACCTCGACCTATTAGATGGCCCTCCTATAGAGATATAAATACTTCCTTACTATGAGGACCTTGAAGCTAGTCTCTGTCTCTGGCTGGTGCCATCTTGTGCTCCTACCATGTGACAGGGGCTGACCAATGGCACCAGTAGCCCCTGTGACATAGTAAGGGCAAAGGCTATCGGTGCCATTTTGAATACCGGCAGCCAACAGCCCGAGTGCAGGAGATCACTCCAGGACCCCCGCTGGACCACCAGGGACTTTTGACAAGTCTTGGAGGGGTCAGGAGGGTAGGGGTTTATTCGTTAGTGATACATTGTATTCGTGGGGGTTTGCCATACATTTCGTGACCCCCACGAATACAACGAATATGGCATATATGTTACGGATTGCCAATACATTGCAAACGAATGCACACCCCTAATGCCTCCACAATGCCTCATCACTAGTCTTGTCAAGCTCCTCCTCACTGTCTATGCCATGCCCAAGTCCCAGCTCTGTGTAAACCTATCTTGCCATAATAGCCTTGTCTTCTCATAGTGTCACTTCTGGCTCTGTGATCTGACCCTTGTTCTTGTCTTGCCTTGCAGCCTATGGGCCTTCTGCCTTGCCTTGTGGCCTACAGACCTTCTATTTTGCCTTGCCTTGAGCCCCTCAGGCCTATCCTGCTCTGTTTCCTGTCTTGAAGCCTCTGGACTACTCTCTCTTGTATCCTGTCTTAGGCCCTTGGGCCTATTCTGTCTATTCCAAGCTTTGCTGCCTTCGGGCTCCTGTGTTCTTTGTTTTTTGTTTTCCTTGTCTTCATCCTGCCTTTCCAAGCCTTGTCTCCAGCCTGCCTTCACCAAGCTTTGCCTGTGTGGACTCACCACTATGATGTATTGCTGCCACAGTGACCTACTGGCCCCCCAGAAACCAAGGGCTCAACCTGTGGGGGAGGGATCTGACTAAGCAGAAGACCAGCCCTTGTCTTGCTCTGCCTTGCAGTCCGATGCTGCTCCCCATGTGGGTTTACCAAACTCAGAAGCCCATAACATTGCTGATACTGAGTACTGGTACTTTTTTCCTTCACCTGATAGATTTGTCCCATGGTCCCTCTAAAAAAAACATGCATCCTGCATGTGAGTACTGGCATTTTTTTTTCCAGAAAGGTAGCACTGATTTTATATAAATAAATACTTACATTTCTAATTATCCTTTACTTCCCCATTCTTATCCATGTGTTGACTGAAGTTTTGACTAGGGGATCAATACATCCATGTGAAGAACAATTCTCAAAACCCTTTACTATGCTTAATAGCAATTAATCTGAGTAAACTGGTTTTCTGAAATTTTCTAAAAATACATGCAGATTTCCAAAAAATGTCATGAATACATAAATAATACACATTCAAATGTTACTTTAAACACATGTTAAAGTGGTTTGAACGTATGTTAAGTGATGTAATCAGCATTTAATGTGCACTGTTTTATCCATACAGGTACAAAACCTTTCAAACCGGCACATGTGTGCACAATTGTGTACACAGCCATTTTATAACATACACGCACATATGCACAGATGTTATAAAATAGCCTGGCTGTGGTATGTTCAAATCCGGCTTCTATTGTGTAATTTGGGGGATTTTAAAAGGGGCACGAATCAATGTCATTTCCAGTTTTAACAGTTTTCCCAGTTAAGAGATAGGTTCTCCAACCCCCCGGATTTGATAGTCTTCACTTCCTCCAGCTAGTCTTGATGCTTAAAACCCTGCAGATCTGCCGATTTTTCTTTAAATTTTAACTTACATAGCATCCATAGCAAAAGTAAACTTGCACGTCAGGGAGCCTCAGCGCACATCATGCCGTATCAGTATTTATGTGCACATCTTTGGTTCATGCCCACACCCTACAGAGACCATGCCCACACCTAGCTCCTTTTAGAAAACTTTCGAGATGTGTGCCCTGCAGTAGATATGCGCTTATTTCGGCAGCATTTAAAATCTGCTTGGCACACCCGAGCCTGACTTCTTCACATATACCCTAATTAATATGCGCATAGGGCTTTCAAAATCCACCTCTTAACAAATAAGAGCCTGTATGTGTAGCAGTAATGCATGTTAAAAATACTTATAAACATGCAAATAGGTCTGTTTATCTTTCATGTCTGCAGTACTGAATATATGAATGGATGAGTGTATGGGTCTTGTGGTCATTATTTAGGCATCATAATTTATTATGTATTCAGATTTTTGGTTATAACTGAAAAACACTGATTGAACACCATAGGACCAAAATCATGATTTTCGGTTCTAACTGATGTACCCGTAAAACATACAATATTGCTGATGTCATTGATAGTATGGAGCAGCTCATTCTCCAAACAATCCTTAAGAGAAACGTTCCTTTGCCACTGCAAACTGGAATCGGGAAAATGAGAGCAGAGCAGATCACCGTCTTCCTAAGCTGCTGTGTCTAACAAACAGCACCTTTTTTTTTTTTTAATACTGGTGCCAAAAGGTACCTTGAAAACAGAGTAAAAACTCAGGTCATGCTGTCCTCCTAAGCTGCAGTCTTTAGCAAAAATTAAGGGCCGGATTCTCAAAGGCCTACGCTTGCCAGGCCTATTTTATAAAGGCCCGGCGATGCGCTTAAAGCCCCGGGGCTTTACTAGAGGGACAGGGTGGGGGCAGGGCCAGAGGCCTTTGACACAGTGGCCATTGCCGCTGTGTCAGAGGATCACATGCCGGCAGGCTGCCGGTGCCTGCCTCCAAGCAGGCGCAAAAGGTTTGACAAAGGTCAGGGATGGGGTTAGAGTAGGGCTGGGGGGGGAAAGGTTAGGGGAAGGGGTGGGAAGGTTAGGTTAGGGGAACCGCACAAGTTATAAAATTGGGCATACATGTGTGCGTGCCGGGTAGCGCGCGCACATGTACGCCCGCGCGCTGCGTTGAAAATCTACCCCTAAGTGCTTTTCTTTTTTTCTTTTAACTGCTGTTGTCCCAACCATAAAGAGACAGATTAGAATAGGAAGAGTGAGGGAGCTGAAATACACATGTGTAATTTTGTTTCTACCGCTGTCACTGCTGCCTAAGGGAAAGGTGACAGCCTAGCAGAAGAAATGAGCCTGAGAAAGCTGTCTACCATAAAGGCAAATAAAAACAATTGGTAAGCGAAAGAAAAAGTCCATGTTTTTAAATTTAAACTATTAAGTGCTGAAGTTGTGGGAGAAACCTGCTGACCAAAAAAAAAAAAAAAAAATCTTTTTTTGTTGCTGTTATAGTTTTTGTCCCTTTGGTAAATAAAAGTTACTATGAAAATAAGAATTATTGGAAATAGTTTTTATTTGGAAATGTGAAGTTTACCTGATATAAAACTTTTACAATTCAAATGACATGCTTTTTTAAGGGAATGTTCATTCTTTTAAAAAAGTTTACCTGTGTCAAATGCAATGGTTTAAACCTGAATCCATGCACAAAATCTCATGAATGAATACATTACCTTCTACATCATCTTTATTTCTACATTTTAAAAAAATGACTAAACACAGATAATCATTAATGTGGAGTTAATTATTGGATCTTTAAGACTGAAATAATAAAAGCATCATCAAATGTGAAATAAAAATTGCTTTTTGGTGTTTATATTAAATTTACCTAAAAATCTGCCAAAAAATTAAATTTCATGCTGTGAAAATAAATATAATCACCTATTTTTATTACCCTCTAATTACCTGAAAAGTAACCTCCTAAGTTTACATTTTATAAACCCTAATCATAATCTGTTTATTTTTCTATGCCTGAAACATGTTTTGTGTGGCTCTTTTAAAAAGTTGTTCATAACCTGACAGTTTCTTGTGCTTGCATTTCAATTGGAATTAGTCCTTACTGGATTCATAGCAGAGTAAGCCTTCATGCACAGCTACTCCAGATGAAGGGCCCTGCTTCCAACTGTTCTTTCATCTATCCAAATTCGGTAAGCCAGCGAGCAGGCAAATTATCTAGGCAAAATTAGCTGGATAACTCATCCTAGAAATTCAGCAGGATAAAAAGCCTAAAGTTAGCCAGCTGCATATAGCCGGATAACTTAAAAACCAAACCAGCTATGTTTCATTTAGGGTTGTGCAGACCAAAAATTGTTTTGTGTCATATTGTGATGTTTGGGGGTCGATTTTCGTTCTTAATGTTTTCCCTTTTTTGTTCATTTTTTTACTGTTTCAGATAGAGTGTGCACTATTTCTGAAAAATGCATACTATTCGTAAAAACAATAGAAGAAAAACCGTGAAAAAATATATATTTTTTTCTATAGTTTCATTTAGAAGTCGACCTACCTCAAATAAAGTGGGGAGACCACAACCAGGGAGGTGCTCCAGCTCTGGAGCATGGGAGGGAGCGAGGCTGGGGGTGGGCTGGCGAACTGAATTTCAAGGTGGGTCGGCCCACCCTCCAGCCTCGTCTTTTGGTGGTTTTGTGGCTACTCACCTCTGCTTGCGCTTGCTGCTTGCTCTGCCTGGAGGGAGGACTTCTGCTTCTACTGGTGTGTGTCTGGTGGAGGCAGATGGGCGAAGGTGTTGGGCACGTCAGGACAACATGGATCCTGTTGGTGGCCTCGGTGGTGTCCTATCTTCTTTTCCACTCCAGAAGAGGCCAATGTTGCTCGTTTCTGGTGTCTTCAAAACCCCTTCCCTCTACCCTTTGTTGCTGTGCTGGTACGGAGATGTGTTGGGGCATTGACTACGGGGCCATGCGAGTGAGTGGTGAGGCTGATCAGCGAGGGCCAGGAGTCACGGGGGGGGGGGGGGGGGGGGGAGGAATTTTTGCCTGGCCACGTGGATTTGCTCAGGTAAGTGCTAGAGGTTTGGGAAGACCATTCTGGGGCAGCCCTCGGCCCTAGATGTGGCCCTTGGTGGTGGGGTTCATGTGGTGGGGGCTTGTATGGGGCCGGGCCTTTGCTCAATAAAGCCACCAGTGGCAAACATGAGCCAGGCCTATGCTGGTGGTGATTTGCTGGCTTTCACTTTCCCCACACAGGGATGGGGATGGGGGCCAGGGACCTGTGGGTGTGTCCTGGCACATGCCTGCTCCTGCTCGATTATTTAAAAAAAAAAAAAAAAAGCATGACCTTTGTTTCTCAGCCACAGGAAGGCCTGGAGTTGTGCTTTCCTGGTTGGTGCCATCTTTTTACTTCCCTTCACCCCTCTACTCCCCCAGATGGGGAGCCTTCACAGGCTTCACCCATGTCCGGGTGCTGCAGGCTTGGTTTGGGCCATGTGGGTGGGAGATCCTGTGGCTGGGGCAGTTGGTAGGGAGTTCTCTCTTTTCTGGCCAGCGGCTGGGAGCGCATGTTTGCCAGGCCAGCCTGGCCCAGTGTATCTCTGTGTTTAGTTTGGGTTGCTGGGTGCCCCTCCCTTTTTCTCATATGCAGGGTGGCTGAGGCCTCCTGCAGCCCCCCCCCCCCCCCAAGCCTTTTTAACGATTTTGTGTCTGCTTCATTTTCGGGGGTGGGGGGCAGACTGTTGCTTCTGTTTGGCCCAGAGAGGATGCCCCTCTGTGTCGGTAGTGTGTGGGAAGCGGCGTGCCTTCCATCCCTGGCTCCTTTTTATCTTTTCCAAGCTTTGGGTGGTGAGCAGTTGTGTTTACCCCTTTCTTTTACCCCTGTCTTTGCTCCTGCAGAGGAAGGGGATATGGGGCGATTGCGGGCCATTTTGTCCTTAGGATGCATGCCCTTTCCCCTACATATGCAATTGGGGCAGGGCCTACAGCCCCATATGGCAGGGCAGGAATTGGGCTGGTACAACATTGGCATGGAGTGTGTGGCCCCACTCCCTAATGAGGGCCTCCGCCTATGGAGTGAAGCTGCTAGTTGAGCCCCCAATCTATTTAACAAAATTGGTGTAACCTACATTGAAATTAGACCTCAAACCATAGCACGTTCAACTCCAGGCTCACTTATTCATACACTCAGCCTAGGATGGAGGCAAACAAGCGATACTAGAGTCTTCAGCTATGCAGCACATACATGTTCAGTAAAATTTCCTCACAGACAGCCATTTTTTGTTAATTAGCCACATGTACTGCAGCACACACCCTCTGCAGTGTTTGTTCTTCTGCAGCTATCTTTAGTTTTATGATTCAGAGCGTGGGAAATTCCCATGCTGGGTTGGTCCATCTGGCTGAGCATCCAGTTTCCAGCAATGGCCAATCCAAGTTAGTACTACCTATTCAAGTACCCAAGCATTCAATTCACTTGTTGCAGGAGCTACATTAATTATCTTAGTCGCATGCTCCATCAGTGAATTCTGGAACTTATTTGTGCATTAAGTGAAATGGAATTTGCTCCGAGCTGTTTTAACTGTGTTACTTGCAGTCTTCATGGAGTGCACCCTAGTCCTTATATTATCTAAGGGCTTGGAAAACCGAATCACATTTACACTATCTAATAGGGATGTGAATCGTTTTTTGACGATTTAAAATATCGTCCGATATATTTTAAATCGTCAAAAAATCATTAGGGCCACGATACAATACCAGTTCCCCCGATTTATCATTAAAAAATCGTAAATCGGGGGAAGGGGGAGGGCAGGAAAACCGGCACACTAAAACCCCCTAAAACCCACCCCCGACCCTTTAAATTAAATCCCCCACCCTCCCGAACCCCCCCCCAATGCTTTAAATTACCTGGGGATCTGGCGGTGGTCCAGAACGGCGGCGGTCCGGAACGGCCCCCTCAATAGAATCGTGTTGTCTTCAGCCGGCGCCATTTTTCAAAATGGCCGCCGCAAAATGGCGGCGGCCATAGACAAAAACGATTCGACGGAGGAGGTCGTTCCGGACCCCCGCTGGACTTTTGGCAAGTCTTGTGGGGGTCAGGAGGCCCCCCCAAGCTGGCCAAAAGTTTCCTGGGAGTCCAGCGGGGTTCCGGGAGCGATTTCTTGCCGCGAATCATTTTCGTACGGAAAATGGCGCCGGCAGGAGATCGACTGCAGGAGGTCGTTCAGCGGGGGTTCCGAACCGCCGCTGAACGACCTCCTGCACTCGATCTCCTGCCGGCGCCATTTTGAAAAATGGCGCCGGCTGAAGACAACACGATTCTATTGAGGGGACCGTTCCAGACCGCCGCCGTTCTGGACCACCGCCGGATCCCCAGGTAATTTAAAGCATTTGGGGGGGGGGGTTCGGGAGGGTGGGGGATTTAATTTAAAGGGTCGGGGTGGGTTTTAGGGGGGTTTAGTGTGCTGGCTCATGATTTTAACGATTTTTCACGATAGTTTACACACCCAAACGGCAACAATACGATTCCCTCCCCCTCCCAGCCGAAATCGATCGTTAAGACGATCGAGGACACGATTCACATCTCTAATATCTAATACTTTCATGATCCTATAGACTGCTGTCATATCCCTCCTCAGCATCTCAGAGCTGAACAGCCTTGGCCTCCTTGGCCTTTCTGTTGTGGAGCGCTAGGAGAGCGATCCCACTCCTGGGTGATGTGTGTCCCTGGGCCACGGCTCGACCCCAGAGGGCTCTGAAGAGGTGCCGCGGGAGGCGTGGCATGCCCGAGCATGGGCTGGACGGGAGCAGGGCTGGAGTGACATGGAAGACAGGCCCTCCTCCGGACCTGCACGCTTCAGAAGACCCAACAACGCAATGTTGGTCTTGTGAACAGTCCTCCGACCGTTCCCAGCCCTTTCGGACCTGCCGCAGGGTACGGCACGAAGCGGCAGGCCAGATGGAGGCCAGGGCAGCGAAGACTGGAACATGGATTCAGACGAGACTCAGGAACGACATGGACTCAGGCATAGACGTGGACTCAGGCATAGACGTGGAGGATCCTAGATGTGGACTCAGGCAAAGACGCGGACTCAGGAACGAGGTGCAGGATGCATAGACGTGGACAGGCACAGACGTGGGCTCAGGACTGGATGCACAGAGGTGGAATCAGGAACGAGGGCTGAAGGAAGACATGGGCACCATCCCTCAGGGCACCCTACTCAGACCACCCGCAGGACTGAGTCGTGGACCACCCTGCCTCATGCGCGCCCTACTCAGCCCTGGAAGGCTGGTCGCGGACCACACAGAGAGCGGGAGAGCACAGGAAAGAGGAAGCAGATTCGCTGCACTCCTGGCAGCACAAGGCAAGGATATGCTGCACTCCTGGCAGCACAAGGCAAGGATACGCTGCACTCCTGGCAGCACAAGGCAGGTTAAAGCATCAGGATCAGGAACAAGGATAAAGACAGACCTCAGGGCTGGAACAAGGACATCTGGAACAGCAGGAACAGCAGGACTGGAACACAGATACTGGAACAGGAGACACACCTCAGGGCTGGAACATGGACATCTGGAACAGCAGGAACATCAGGACTGGATCAAGAGACAGACCTTGGGACTGGAACGGCAGGCAGACATCAGGATTGGATGAGGAGCTCCAACAAGAAACACAGGACCTTGCAGAAGTGCTGGAACACGGGCGACTTCCTGGAGCGAAGGATCTCAGGAGTGACCAACTCCTTGCGAAGGCCAAGACACACTGAAAGCTGAGCCCTTTAGTAGGGCTGAGGTGGACAACGCCCAGGGAGGGGTCAGCAGGGGGCCACACCTGGCTGGCCCTTGAAGAAGAGCAGAGAGGCGCGCGCCCGCGCCCTAGGAAGCTGGAGAGAAGAGCTGGAAGCTGGTGGCTTCCTCAGCCACGTGGAGGGCCCAGGGAAGCAGTGGAGCAGCCCAGGGAAGCAGTGGAGCAGCCCTGGACTGGAGCTGGGTGAAGGCAGGTCACTGGAGCAGCTCCCAGCTGCAAGGACTGAAGCAGGAAGAAGCAGAGAGAGGTAAGGCTGGCTGCAGGGGAAGCAGGGGGCTGTAGCAGGCTGCAGGCACCGTTCCACACAGCAAGGCTGAAGCAGGAAGGCAGAAGCAAGGTAAGCTGGCTGCAGGGAGAACAGAGAGACTGCAGGCAGAGTAGAGAGCTGTAGCAGGCTGCAGGCACCGGCAGGGACGGTTTCCCTGCTGGGCAAGGACCCGGGCTGAAGCAGGCACTGGCAAGGACGGCCTCCCTGCTGGCTGAAAGGTCCCGGGATCGCAGCAGTACTTCGGGGGAAGGCAGGAACAGAGAAGCCGGCCACATGGGAACAGCTGCGGGGACAGCCCCAGCTGATTCAGGGAGAAAGCAAGCAACAGCGTCAGCAGCCCGGCTGGCTGTCTGTGAGAAGGTAAGAGCCTGCCCACGCTTCTTGTGGGCAGGAGCATAACACTTTCCTCATAGGGGAGCTGTTTCATCAACTTTATCATTTTGGTCACCCTTCTCTATGACTTCTCCTGTACAGCCATATATCTTTTGAGATGCAGTGACCAGAATTGCATACTGTAGTCAGGGTGCGATCTCACCATGGAGAAATGCCAATGGCATTTTGACATTCTCTGATGTATTCACCATTCTCTTCCTAATTATGCATAGCATTCTGTTTGTTTTTGACCGCCTGGCACAATGAGTCGACAATTATAATAGGGATGTGCAGAGCAAAATTTTATGTTCATATTTTTTATGTCCGAAAGGGGGTCCCACTTGCGGCCAATATGGACATAAAAAAAATCCAATGAGTTGGGTATATGTACATATGTGCAAAAAAAAAATTTAAACCCCCTCACCCTCCTTAATCCCCCCCCCAGACTTACCACAACTCCCTGGTGATCGAGCGAGGAGTGAGGACGTCATTTCTGCAATCCTTGGCGAAAAGCATGTGACGTCGGTGGCACGTCGAGTGACGCGGCGTCACGTGATTCCCAGCTCGTTCGCGCCGGACGGCTCGTTCGGCCCAAAAAGAACTTTTGGCCAGCTTGAGGGGGTCAGGAGGCCCCCCCAAGCTGGCCAAAAGTTCTTTTTGGGCCGAACGAGCCGTCCGGCGCGAACGAGCCGGGAATCACGTGACGCCGGCGTCACTCGATGTGCCGCCGACGTCACATGCTTCTCGCCAAGGATTGCAGAAATGGCGTCCTCACTCCTCGCTCCATCACCAGGGAGTTGTGGTAAGTCGGGGGGGGGGGGATTAAGGAGGGTGAGGGGGTTTATATTTTTATTTTGGCTCAACAATCGCGATTTCCCACATATCGAACATATCTATGTTCGATATGTGGGAAATCCGATCGTTTATGTCGAATCAATTTTTTAAGTAAAAAAAAAATATGAGTTGCGTTTTACTAATGCGGTCAATCCGAATGCACACCCCTAAATTATAATGTATTATCCACTACGATCAACTCCTGGGTGGTGACTCTTAGTATGGATCCTAGCATCATGTAGCTGCAGCATGGTTTTTTTTTTCCCCATATGCATCATGTTGCACTCGTACACATTGGTTTTCATCTGCCCGGTGTTCTGGTTTTGCGGGGTCCTCCTGGAATTTATCACAATCCACTTGTGATTTATCTACTCTGAATAATTAACATGTGTGAATTTAATGTGGTTTCTTTTGTGGCAGCACATTTTCAGCTTGCCCCCACAGTCCCACTCAACCACTGCCATCCCACACCTTGATGCAAATAGAAAGATCTGATGGCTGTTTCCAGCCACATAGTTGGGATGCCTTAGTTTTCGTGCATGTGCTTGTTGGGGCAAGTATGGCCTCAATTACTTTTCTGCAGTGGAGGCAAAAGGCTATTCAGCTGGGAGCACTGTGGTGAAGAAGTGCTCAGCCTGTGAAGCAGACATAGTATGGCAATCCCATTTGCCTGCCATTAGGGTGCTAGCCACCATGGATAGTGGGTTTGGATAGTAATGACAGCAGAGTGGGAGAGCATGCTCCATACAGCCTGCCCAGCAAGTTCATATGGTATGACTACTCCTCTGTGCAGGTTACACCCATGCTTCTGTTGAGGGTGGTGACTGACTGCCACTCTGGCAGGTTACCCTCCAAGCCTTATGTGCTATCACAGAGACTTGGCTGAAAGAAACTGATGCAGTCCTGCTCAATCAACTACCCAACCATACCGATGATATCTACTCTTTCCGAGACACAAAAAAAAGGGTGGAGGGCTTCTGCTTGCCGCAAAAAAAGAGTTTAAATTAATCTCGCATACTGTTCAAACTGCCCCAAAATTCAAAATTGGGCTTTTTAAATCCCCACACCTTCAAGTCTGTCTAGTTTATATTAGGGATGTGCAGAGCAAAATTTTATGCTCATATTTTTTATGTCCGAAAGGGGGTCCCACTTGCGGCCAATATGGACATAAAAAAAATCCAATGAGTTGGGTATATGTACATATGTGCAAAAAAAAAATTTAAACCCCCTCACCCTCCTTAATCCCCCCCCCAGACTTACCACAAATCCCTGGTGATCGAGCGAGGAGTGAGGACGTCATTTCTGCAATCCTTGGCGAGAAGCATGTGACGTCGGTGGCACGTCGAGTGACGCGACGTCACGTGATTCCCGGCGAGTTCGCGCCGGACGGCTCGTTCGGCCCAAAAATAACTTTTGGCCAGCTTGGGGGGGCCTCCTGACCCCCCCAAGCTGGCCAAAAGTTCTTTTTGGGCCGAACGAGCCATCCGGCGCGAACTCGCCGGGAATCACGTGGCGCCGCGTCACTCAGACGCGATGTCACGTGATTCCCGGCAAGTTCGCGCCGGACGGCTCATTCGGCCCAAAAAGAACTTTTGGCCAGCTTGGGGGGGCCTCCTGACCCCCTCAAGCTGGCCAAAAGTTCTTTTTGGGCCGAACGAGCCGTCCGGCGCGAACGAGCCGGGAATCACGTGACGCCGGCGTCACTCGACGTGCCGCCGACGTCACATGCTTCTCGCCAAGGATTGCAGAAATGGCGTCCTCACTCCTCGCTCCATCACCAGGGAGTTGTGGTAAGTCGGGGGGGGGGGATTAAGGAGGGTGAGGGGGTTTATATTTTTATTTTGGCTCAACAATCGCGATTTCCCACATATCGAACATATCTATGTTCGATATGTGGGAAATCCGATCGTTTATGTCGAATCAATTTTTTAAGTAAAAAAAAAATATGAGTTGCGTTTTACTAATGCGGTCAATCCGAATGCACACCCCTAGTTTATATACCTCCAGGCATACTTGACAAAAATCCTTCACCCATCATTGAATTTATCAAGCAAAACATAGGCATTAACATACCAGCCATTATTCTGGGAGATTTCAACAGCTATGTTGATGCAATCCCACTCTCTCCCTCCTGTGAAACCTATCAGCCCTTAAAGCAATGGGCTACAATCAAATCCTATCTAGCCCCACACACCAAGCAGGTCACACCCTAGACCTGATATTCATTAACAATACTATCTCCCCAGGTGCCTCCACCTACACTTCCATTCCCTGGTCTGATCACCACCTCATACGTACTACCCTCTCCTTTCAATATACTCCACCGCCAAAACTCCCTGAATGTAATTACAGTTTCACAAACCATGCTCTAAAGATGGCCTCATGGCCACACTCAAAAATGAACTACACAATCTTGACCTATCTGACACTAATACTGCCATCACATCATGGAACTCACTTACCAGTAACATCGCCAATGAAATCTGCCCTTTACTCCCAAAAAAAATCAACCACTACAACACCCACAAACAACCTTGGTACACGCACAAATTAAAACCATGAAACATGCCCTCAGAAAACTAGAAAAAATGTGGCGTAGTAACCCTTCACCCGCCCGTCTCAACAAATATAGATCCACCTTACATAATTATCGTGAACAAACCCACAACACCAAAAAAGACTTCCATGCAAAAAGAATCCATGATTTGAATTCAATTCCAACGCGCTCTTTTCTTATGTATCAGAAATGACTAAAACCACCCCTCCACCTATCTCTGACAAAGATGCAAAAACTAAGAGTGATGAATTGGCTAATTTCTTTCATGAGAAAATAGCTAAAATTATGACACGTTTCCCAATCAACAACATCCCAATTAAAACCACCCCACTTAATCCTAATGCCTCATTCAATACCTTTGAGCCCACTGCCTCATTAGAAATTGAAACCATTATAAAAAAAAATGAAACCTGCCACACACCCTAGTGACACCATTCCAACCAAATTGTTCCTGACCATCCCGGAATTAATAGCTCCTCCCATTGCCAACATTATTAATTGCTCCCTAGCACTAGGTAAAGTCCCCACTGTGCTCAAACAAGCCATCATTAAACCCATGTTGAAAAAACCCAAAGCTGATGCCTCCAACCTGACCAATTACCGCCCCATTTTCCAACCTGGTGAAAATCCTAGAAAAAATTGTGAACATACAACTCACTGAATATACCTTGAAAAACATAAATTTCTTTCACCCTCTCAATTTGGATTTCATAGATATTTCAATACCGAAACCCTACTTATCTTGCATGCAAACTCCCTCCTCACTGGGCTAGACATGGACAATCATATCTACTAGCCATACTCGACATATCTGCTGCATTCGACACCATAAACCATAATATCCTCATCAACCGTCCTAAGGAAATAGGCTTATCAGATACCCCCCTCCGTTGGTTTGAATTGTTACGACTGTCACTGCCCGACGTCTCCACTCTGCCCTCCTTACCTCTCTGGCAACTCCTCCTGCGGTTGACGGACGTTTGGCTGCCGCGGCATCTGCCTGCCGTCCTCTCCAGCGTCCCTGGACTGACTTGGACGCTGCCTCCCACCATGCTGTTCAACTGCCTTAGGGCACGTGCGCCGCGCAGCCCTGCTTCAAGTACCTTCAGTGACGCGAACCTCAGAGGTGTCCCCCTGTGATGATGTCATGCATCCAGGATACTAAAGACCTATGCGATTGCTAGCTAATCGAGTTAGCAAAGGTTTCCTAACGGATGGGATTCGCTCTCCGTACCTTGCAACTCTGCCTCCTTTGGACCTACTCTATTTGGGATACCCGCTCCTCGGGGGCCTCTCTCTCTTTCTTATCTTTCAGGTCGCAGTCTGGAACCGGTACTCGCTCTTCGAGGGCCCATGTTCCTGGACTCGCTACTTGGACTCTACTTCTGCCAGTAAGACACCGCTGCCTATAACATTTGTGAGTTACCATCTCTATCTCTGAGAGCTATTCCCTGGAACCAGGTACTCGCTCCTCGAGGACCTGCCTTTACTCCAGGTCCTGTGCTCCACACTGAGAGACAGCTGCGTGAGTACATTACCAACGAGGCTCTATTCCTGAACTCTGCATATACTGCAACTACTCACAATATCAGTTCTCTCTATTACAGCACAGCCATTGTGGGATAGCTGTTCCAGAACCTGAGGGACTACAAGCCCAACCGGGCTACTTTCCAGCTCACTACTGCCACTTCTGGTGGTTCATCCAATCCTGTTTAATAAAAGAACTACTGTGTGTGTGTGTCTCCTATGCTGAGCCTGACCTGTGGCCCCTCATGGGACTTCCCCCCCGTGGGTGTGGTCATCTGCCACAGGTCCAGGGATCCACCCAAAACCCTTACAAATAATAATAGATTGCTAACTCCATGGATCGGCACAGCTCAATGCCCTGCAGGCCATACCGGGCCTGGCCCTGCGCATTTCAGAGCAGAAAGATGCTTTGGAGAAACTCACTTCAGCGTTTCATCAGCAGCACACACAGAAGACCCAAGGCACTGCTTCCAGCAATGAAGGTCAGTTACAGGAGGTAACTTTAAAGACTGCTGTACCGCTGGCGGCTCCAGTTCGTTTCTCGAGAGAGATTCAGAAGACCAGGGTTTTTTTAAACCAGTGCTGCATGCATTTTGCTCTACAGCCTTCTCAGTTCCCTACAGCTTTTTCCAAGACTACCTAAAATCCTTTCTTATCTGGATGGAAGGGCCTTGTCTTGGGTGTCTACACTGTGGGAATGCAAGGATCCTATATTGCAGGACATAGATGGATTTCTGGACTTATTTAAATCTGTTTTCGATGATCCTGCTCGATTTACCGTTGCCGGCTCTGCTTTGGTGGACCTGAAGCAAGGCAACAGACCACTGGCTGATTTTGCAATAGAGTTTAAAATTCTTGCTACAGAACTCTGCTGGGACCCTAAATGCCTGAAGACCCTTTTCTTCAGAGGTCTGGATACCCGTTTAAAAGACGAGCTGGCAGCTCATGATACACCTGACTCACTGGGCGAACTAGTGGCTTTGGCCACTCGGATCGATCACCGGCTTCGTGACAAGGTGAAAGAACTCTGGCCTAATAGAATACCTGGGTTGAAACAGGCTAGTGCTAAACCTGCACCTTGGATGGTTCCAGTAATTCCTGCTGCCAGTGAAGATGAACCGATGCAACTTGGTCACGGGCATTTGACTTCCAAAGAGAGAAGACTTCGGAAGAGGTGCGGCCTTTGCATGTACTGTAGTCAGTCTGTCCACAATGTCACTACATTCCCTATTTGTCCGGGAAACGGACGGGCCTAAGTCCTGCAGGAGGACTGTTCTTAGGCCTCACTACGCCCTCTCCTCCACTCTCTCTCCCAGTCTCCTTGTCCTGCAGACCGTCCACAGTTCAAACTCTTGCCCTGGTGGATTCAGGGGTAGGAGGCAACTTTATTCTCCGATGTTTAGTGGAACACCTGAGGATTCCCCTCGTCAGTTTGAAAGTTCCACTACTTCTATCCTCCATCCATAGAAAGCCCTTACAGGGCGACGTGACTTGACAAACCTTACCAGTGATTCTGTGCACTGGAGCTCTCCATATGGAATCATTTCCCTTCTTTGTGTTGGAAAAGGCCATGCACCCTATCGTCCTGGGGTTACACTGGTTGCAAGCGCACCAACCCCAATTTGACTGGGCATCCTTGGAACTCTCCCGCTGGGGCCCAGAGTGTCATGGGAGGTGCCTTAAGGAGATTGCTCCTGTCATCTGCATGCCTACGACTCCGGCGATACCAGGACTTCCGCCCCAATATGCATGCTATGGGGATGTGTTCTCCAAAGAAGCGGCTGACATTCTTCTTCCGCATAGGTCCTATGACTATGCCATAAGACTGAAACCCAATACTGAACCTCCTAAAGGACATATCTATCCTCTCTCAGCAATTGAGAACAAGGCAATGTCCGAATACATTGAAGAGAACCTTCAGAAGGGGTTTATCAGACCATTGAAGTCTCCAGCCGGCGCAGGCTTTTTCTTTGTGGTGAAGAAGGACGGTAGCCTATGTCCATGTATCGATTACCGAGGTCTGAAAGAGATCATGATTAAAGACCGCTACCCCTTGCCTTTAATTTCGGAGCTGTTTGACTGGCTTCAAGAGGCAAAAATATTTTCAAAACTCGACCTGAAGGGGGCCTACAACTTAGTTCGCATTCGTAGTGGTGACGAATGGAAAACAGCCTTCAACACTCGAGACGGCCACTTCGAGTACTTAGTGATGCCCTTCAGCCTGTGCAACGCACCCGCCATATTTCAGAACATGATGAAAGACATTTTGCGGGATCTGCTGTACAAGAGTGTTGTGGTCTACCTGGATGTTATCCTAATCTTCTGCCAGAACCTGCCCACTCACATTGAAGATGTCAAGCAAGTACTCCACCGACTCTGTGAACACCGGCTTTACGCCAAACTTCTAAGTGTGAATTCCACAAAGACTCAGTGCCTTTCCTTGGCTATATTGTATCTAAAGAAGGCTTCTAGATGGATCCACACAAACTTGAGAGTATCAAAAATTGGTCCCAGCCTACCAGCCTGAAGGCCCTGAGAAGATTCCTGGGGTTCACCAACTATTATAGAAGCTTCATAAAGAACTACTTTTCTTTAACAGTACCCTTGTCCACTATGACACGCAAGGGTGCCAAAGCTTCAAAATGGTCTGCGGAGGCCATTTCCGTGTTCGAGAATCTGAAGACTGCCTTCTCCATGGAACCCTGCTTGCGCATTCTGACCCCAACAAGCCCTTTATCATTGAAGTTGATGCTTCAGATGTCGGTGTGGGGGCCATATTGAGCCAGACAGGAGACGCAAAAGCCTTCCATCCCTGTTCCTTCTTCTCACAACGATACTCCCCGGCCAAGAACTATGGGATCGGCGATAAATAGCTCTTGACAATAAAGCTTGCATTCGAGAAATGGCGGCCTTGGCTCAAAGGCGCTCAACATCAAATAACCATATTCACGGACCACAAAAATCTAGAGTATCTCCATCACGCACAACGTCTTAAACACAGACAAGCCAGATGGTCCTTATTTTTTAATCGTTTCGACTTTGTGCTTAAGTATCGCCCCGGAGACAGAAATACTAGAGCAGATGCCTTGTCACGCTCCTTTCTCTTGGAGGATGTGCCCAAAGAACCTCAGCACATAATTGAGCCGAAGAAAGTCATCTTGGCGACTACCCATTCTGTGCCCACTGGAAAGACCATCGTTCCAAAACACCTCAGGAAGAAGGTGCTCTTTTGGGTGCACGATTCCAAGCTGGCTGGCCATCCTGGTCAATGCCGTACCCTGCTCAAAATACAGAAGTTGTATTGGTGGCCTACGATCAAGAAGGATACCTATTCCTATGTGGCATCCTGTACAAATTGTGCTAAGAACAAACTTGCTTCTGGTCAACCATGGGGTCTGCTGCAACCTCTGCCAGTTCCGGAATAGCCCTGGTCACACATCGCTACTGATTTTGTAGTTGATTTACCCCCTTCCGGAGGAATGAATACCATCTGGGTAACAGTTGATCGCTTCAGCAAGATGGCCCACTTCGTAGCGCTTCCTGGCTTACCCTCAGCCTTGGAGCTTGCGAAGGTCTTCATATCGCACATATTTTGCCTTCACGGCCAACCTAGTCACATTGTCTCTGACCGTGGTTCACAATTCATGGCACGATTCTGGAGGGCTTTGTGCAAGTTATTTGACATCTCTCTAGACTACACTTCAGCCTACCATCTGCAATCAAATGGCCAGACAGAATGGATGAATAGAACTTTGAAGAAGTTCATCAGTGCCTACTTCAGTTCCCATCAGAATAACTGGGCCGAACTGCTACCATGGGCTGAATTCGCCATTAACTCTCATCCAGCAACATCAATTGGATCAACACCTTTTGAAGTGGTATATGGATGTTCTCCAACACCGCCACTTCTCAGTGACGTCCCCAGCAGCTCAAGCTACTGCTGATGAAATCCATAACTTGTGGGTTCAGACAAAGGACATGCTGAATAAAGTGAGTGACCATGCTAAGAAGTACTATGACGCTCACCATTCGCAAGCACCAGTCTTCAAACCTGGAGATAAAGTCTGGTTATCTACCAAACACCTCAGACTGAAGCTATCCTCCACTCGGTTCGCTCCTAGCTACGCTGGACCATTTCCAATCCTCCGATGTCTTGGCAACATCACCTATAGTCTGAAGCTACCACCTGGACTCAACATCCATAACACTTTCCACGTTTCACTCTTAAAACCGCTCATTCTCAGCGAATTTACTTCCAAGACTCTGGTACCACCTGTTATCAACGCAGAAGATGATCTAGAATACAAGGTTGAAGAGATACTTGATGTCCGAAGATGAGGCAATGCACTTGAATACCTTCTGTCAAAGGAAGGTTTTGGCCCCGAAGATAACTCTTGGGAGCCTCAGGCCAACATCCTTGACAAAGAGATGCTCCATCAATTTCACCTTGCGCATCCTTCTAAACCAAAGATTGGTACCCGAAGAGGAAACCACCCTTTGAAGAGGGGTACTGTTACAACTGTCACTGCCCGACGTCTCCACTTCACCCTCCTTACCTCTCTGGCGACTCCTCCTGCGGTTGACGGATGTTTGGCTGTCGCGGCGACTGCCTGCCATCCTCTCTGGCATCCCTGGACCAGCTTGGGCACTGCATCCCGCCATGATGTTCAGCTGCATTAGGGCGCACGTGCCGCACGGCCCTGCTTCAAGTACCTTCAGTGGCGCGAACCTCAGGGGCGTCCCCCTGTGATCAGTGTGATGACATCATGCTTCCAGGATACAAAAGGCCTACGCGATTGCTAGCTAATCGAGTTAGCAAAGGTTTCATAACGGATGGGATTCGCTCTTCGTACCTTGCAACTCTGCCTCCTTTGGACCTACTCTATTTGGTGTACCTGCTCCTCGGGGGCCTCTCTCTCTTTCTTATCTTTCAGGTCGCAGTCTGGAACCGGTACTCGCTCCTCAAGGGCCCATGTTCCTGGACTCGCTACTTGGACTCCACATCTGCCAGGAAGAAACCGCTGCCTATAACATCTGTGAGTTACCATCTCTATCTCTCAGAGCTATTCCCTGGAACCAGGTACTCGCTCCTCGAGGACCTGCCTTTACTCCAGGTCCTGTGCTCCACACTGAGAGACCGCTGCGTGAGTACATTACCAACGAGGCTCTATTCCTGAACTCTGCATATACTGCAACTACTCACAATATCAGTTCTCTCTATTACAGCATAGCCATTGTGGGATTGCTGTTCCAGAGCCTGAGGGACTACAAGCCCAACCGGGCTACTTTCCAGCTCATTTCTGGCACCTCTGGTGGTTCACCAATCCTGTTTAATAAAAGAACTAGTGTGTGTATGTCTCCTACGCTGAGCCTGACCTGTGGCCCCTCACGGAACTTCCCCCGTGGGCGTGGTCATCTGCCACAGGTCCAGGGATCCACCCAAAACCCTTACAAATAATAACATGAGTCTTACCTTCAAAGTAGGCAATATAAAGTTAACTTTGGACACAAAGAATCCCAACCGTATAATCTATCCCATGGAGTCCCGCAAGTGTCCACCCTCTCATCTACCCTCTTTAATATATACATTCTTCCTCTCTGTCACCTTCTTTCTGAGCTCGGCCTCACGTATTTCATATATGCGGATGATGTGCAAATCATCATCCCCATTACCGACTCCCTACATAATGCCCTTAAAACCTAGGACACTGCCCTCGCAGCTATTAGTGTACTCCTTACGAGCATTAACCTTGCTATCAACCCTGACAAAACTGAAATCATGCTTATCTCCCCCCAGAGAAGCAATATTATTTATACTTCATCCCCTACCCAATACCCAGCAATCACCCTCGCGCAAAGTGTAAAAAACCTTGGAGTCACCATTGACAACCAGCTAAATCTTAAAAAACATATTAACAATACAATAAGAGACAGTTATTTTAAATTGCACACTCTAAAAAAATTAAAACCACTACTCTATGAATGTAACTTCTGCACCGTTCTTCAATCCTTCATCCTCACAAAAGTAGACTACTGTAACTCCCTCCTTCTTGGCCTCCCTAAAGCAACCATCCTCCCATTACAAATGCTGCAGAATGCAGCTGCATGCATACGTACCAACACCCGCAGATCTGAACAATCACACCCATCCTCAAAGAATTACATTGGCTCCCCATCGCACAACGGATAAAATACAAAACACTGTCTTTAATACACAAAACCCTACATACCGAAAACATGCACTGGCTCAATAATGATCTACACTTCTGCAAACATGCCAGACCACCCAGAACACAACACACTGCTACATTACACACACCTTCTTACAAAACCACCCTATTCAACTCAACTACAGATTGCACCATGCCTATAGCCAGGCCGACAAGCTGGAACAATATGCCCCCTGACCTCTCTCAGGAATTATGCCCAAAAAAGTTTAAACAAAAACTTAAAACATGGCTTTTCTTACAAGCGTTTACCTAACGATCCTTCACCCTCATAATAGCAGTAGACATTTTCCCTCTCATACCCCCTTCAGTTTACCATTTATTGGCAATTCCTTAACAATCTACCTCCTAATTTACATAGCTTCAATTTATTGCTCAATTTTGCAACTTATATTATTATCCTGCAATATTTATTATATATTTTATATGCCTTGTCTATTTTTCTATCCCATCTATCCCTGCTTACTCCCCTTGGAGTAAGCAGCTTGTAACACGATTTATTTATGGACCTTGCTTTTGCTACAATCTTGCAGGTAACCATGCTGGGGACTGTAGGATAATCCATTTGTTGCTAACCAGTGACCTTAGTAATATCCCTGTGGATTCCTTATGAGTAATGTGTACAAACATATAGCATGCTTGGTAAGGCTTCTTAATCAGGCCCCCTCAGAATCTGAAGGAGATTGGACAGGGCTGTCCAGTTACCTTGTTGTCCCAATCTCTTACAGCACCCAGTTACTGGTTTCCCAGTCTCAATATTCTCTGGTAGTGGTGCTCAGTTGCTTTGCCTTTGAGAGAGCACATTCTTTGGCAGGTTCTTTGCACGGAGCAAGATCTTTACACATCTAAGCTGTTAGTATGGAAGAACTTGTTTAATTTCATCAATTTAGTCCATTTTCCTCTGAACAATCTCCTTTTGGCTTCAACGTCTTCTTATATACGCTTTGTGTTGACTCACTATCTTTATATTGATCCCATGCTGCTTGACTTCTGTTATTGTTCTTTTCTCATTTTCATGGTGAGGCCATGGCATGCATCCAGGACTCAATACACAAATGGCCTCCATTGGTTTCCAGTGATTAGTTCAGCAAGTTACTTCAATGAATCTCGCAGGATGGGTCAGAAGGATAGCCATCCAGCTAAATATTCTAGTTCTTCTTCATCAGCGTCTAGCCCCTTTAATTTCAGGGGCCATGGCCAGGGGTATGGCAGGTGATATTGCTGCTTTGATAAGTTAAAAGCAGGATTATAAATCCTCTGTTATCTGCTTTTTTTTTTTGATAGGCATGTATTAGCAGTCAGATACCTTTGCCCGGCACCCCTGCATCATATATGCTTGACAAACTGAGTAGCTGGATATAGGGGATAACCCCTTGTCCCTGATGCATTTTACACTCTAGCACTTGCATGCCACAAATTTCAGTGTGTCACCTTTCCTTTTTTTTTTAAACAGGTCATCTCTGTCGGGGAGGCAAGATGGCCCCTGCATGAGACACGCCGAAAGAGCTCTCTTATACCTGCTACCATTTTCCTTTGATTACTGCCTTGCTGGATATCTTTCCAGATGCCTCATACTAAGTGAAAAGCTAAGTTAAAGAACATTTTACCTGGTAATGAGGAAGGAAATCTGCAACTAAAAATAGAGAGTTTTTTTCGAAGCTACCCCAAAAACACCAGAAGCGAGGGTCGCGTTGGGAGAGAGCCAGGAGCTCGGCTCTTCTGCCATAGCCGAGATGATCTCGTTAAGTCTGGGGGATCCTGAGACGCCGTCACCACTCCAAGGTCAAACGCGGGTCAAAATGGAGGAAACAACGTGATCTTTGGGAATGAGGAAGAGAGAGACGTCGACCCTGAGTGATGGCGGAGGTGGCGGAGAGGGTGCAAGAGAGTGCGAGGGAGGGAGATCGAGAAGCTCTGGTTGGAGGAAGTACCTCGACCCCTAGACCCCCCCAAGGCGCCGATACAGGACATCGAGGAGAGTTCCACACTACAAGAATTGGTAATGTCAATACCTGGAACAGTTTTTTCACTTCAAGGACTACCCGTTATAACGTTGGACTCGTTATGGAATGCTTTAGTATCTATAGAATCGGCTATTTCTTCATTGATAAAGGTTATATTAGAGACTAAGAAAAAGGGGACTAAATACTGAAAAATCTATGAGTTCACAAAGCAAAAGAATTGAACAACTGGAGGAAAAATTAGTGAAAACGGAAAAAGTTCAAGTTAACTTAATCAAATCAGTAAGTTTAGCATATAGGAAGTTTGAAAGTATTGAAAATTCCCTACGTTATCTAAAACTGTGGGTTGTTAATTTTCCCATGATTAAGAAAATGCCTCCTCTTGAAATGTTTAAAGAGTACATGAAAGAACGCATCAAAATACCTGAGGAAATAATACCTGTTGTAACTAAAGCTTTTTTTTTGTTTCTAAAAATCCTTTGCTTTCAAATGAGGGAGAAACACAGGAACAGCAAAGATCATTGAATATTTCTGAATTGATTGAAATGTCGATGCAGACTGAAATTCAATTGAGGGGTACCCTACTGGTCTCATTTGCCTTTGAGCAGGATAGGAATCTTGTTCTAAAATATAGGGGTGTGCATTCGGATTGACCGCATTAGTAAAACGCAACTCATTTTTTTTTTTTACTTAAAAAATTGATTCGACATAAACGATCAGATTTCCCACATATCGAACATAGATATGTTCGATATGTGGGAAATCGCGATTGTTGAGCCAAAATAAAAATATAAACCCCCTCACCCTCCTTAATCCCCCCCCCCGACTTACCACAACTCCCT
Source organism: Rhinatrema bivittatum (assembly GCF_901001135.1). NCBI lineage: Eukaryota > Metazoa > Chordata > Amphibia > Gymnophiona > Rhinatrematidae > Rhinatrema > Rhinatrema bivittatum. The sequence continues at coordinate 80,447,091 of NC_042620.1, forward strand.
GGTGATGGAGCGAGGAGTGAGGACGCCATTTCTGCAATCCTTGGCGAGAAGCATGTGACGTCGGCGGCACGTCGAGTGACGCCGGCGTCACGTGATTCCCGGCTCGTTTGCGCCGGACGGCTCGTTCGGCCCAAAAAGAACTTTTGGCCAGCTTGGGGGGGCCTCCTGACCCCCCCAAGCTGGCCAAAAGTTCTTTTTGGGCCGAACGAGCCGTCCGGCGCGAACTCGCCGGGAATCACGTGGCGCCGCGTCACTCAGACGCGACGTCACGTGAGGCCAGGAGGCCCCCCCAAGCTGGCCAAAAGTTCTTTTTGGGCCGAACGAGCCGTCCGGCGCGAACTTGCCGGGAATCACGTGACGTCGCGTCTGAGTGACGCGGCGCCACGTGATTCCCGGCTCGTTCGCGCCGAACGAGCCATCCGGCGCGAACGAGCCGGGAATCACGTGACGCCGCGTCACTCGACGTGCCACCGACGTCACATGCTTCTCGCCAAGGATTGCAGAAATGACGTCCTCACTCCTCGCTCGATCACCAGGGAGTTGTGGTAAGTCTGGGGGGGGGATTAAGGAGGGTGAGGGGGTTTAAATTTTTTTTTTGCACATATGTACATATACCCAACTCATTGGATTTTTTTTATGTCCATATTGGCCGCAAGTGGGACCCCCTTTCGGACATAAAAAATATGAACATAAAATTTTGCTCTGCACATCCCTACTAAAATATTTCTTTAGAAACAGAGTGGCTCATCAGGACCTTTTCCGCCTTGCAAACTGCTATTACCATCAGTGCTCAACGCTGACTCTCGCTATCCGGTGAGCAACACAAAGAGCCCAGATTGTTCCACTGTACTTTGATGCTATACTTGCCTTTCATTACTGTATGTTATTTGCTGCACCTAACTGTATCCTTTTCGCAGCCCTCCTCCTTTCACTCCCCATTTCTCCCCACCACCACCACCCCCCCTCAGAAACACCCCCCTCTGCATACCACCCTTTATTACCAGCTATCCCAAATGGCTTCTTACCCAATCCCTCATATCCACCATCCTCTCTCCAGACTACCCCCCCTTTCGCCATCACCCACCCCCCCTTCGCAAATCCCTAATCCCCATCCTCACCTCTCCCTTGACACAACTCCTAGGTCTCACAACCCTCTCCATAATTCTCTTCAACGCCCAATCCTTATCCAAAAAGACACCTATCCTTAATGACCTTCTTATTGATTGCAAACCAGACATCTGTGCTGTCACGGAAACATGGTTCAAAGACACAGACACCGTCCTCATTAATCAACTCCTCACGACCTCCTATGACATTTTCCCAATCCACCGACCCAAAAAAAGAGGAGGAGGACTCCTACTGGCGGCCAAGAAATACTTAAACCTCAAACCTGTCCACATAGCCATCCCACCCAACCTTGAAATAGGCCTCTTTAGAGCATCTGCACTGCAAATCTGTCTAGTTTACGCTCCCCCCGCCTTCCTCGAGTCCAACCCTTCCCCCCTAGTTGAATTTATTACTGAATGGATAAAAACCGATATCCCCTCCATTATCCTCGGAGATTTTAATCTCCATGTAGACTCAATTCCCCTCTCTGCATCATGCGAGACCCTCATTCAATCCCTCCTTGCCATAGGCTTCCGGCAAATCATAGCATCGTCTACACACAAAACCGGACACACTTTGGACCTGATGTTTATCAACTCTGACATCCTTACCACTAACACACCCACTTGCACTCCAGTGCCATGGTCCGACCATTGCCTCATAGAAAGCCTGCTCTCCACCAAAGCCCCCCCCCCAAGTAACACCCATTGCACCACCATAATATACAGAAAACCTGTCCGAACGACGAACTAGCAGACGCCTTATCGTCATCCCTACCGAGTCTAGTCTGTTCAGACCCTGACACAGCTGTAGCATCCTGGAACAGCCTCACCGAAGACATTGCCAACAAGCTTTGCCCACTCTCCAAATGAGTCATAAACGCCTCCTCAAAACCCTCAAAGCCCTGGTACTCTTCAGAGTTAAAAACCCTAAAAAACAACCTTAGACAAAAAGAAAGAAAATGGCGCAAGGACCCAACCCCGCAACACTCCTCTAGCTACAAAACAGCCCTACACAGCTACAGACTCTCCACCCTCAAACACAAGTGAGACTTTTACGCAAAAAGAATCCATGACTACAGATTCAACCCCAAAGTGCTCTTCTCATACGTTACAAGTCTCACCACTTCTCCCCCCCCCCCCCCCCCCCACCATACCAGACACTGAGGCAGCAGCCAAATGTGAAGAACTGGCCAACTACATCAGGACTTGGAACTTACAACGAAAGAGGTCTGATGAGGGAAGAGACCAGGAACATCAGACAGAGAAGATCAAGAATATCAAGAACATGGAACATGAAGCCATCTAGACAGAAGCAGACCACGGAGGACTTTGACTGGAGAAGATGAGACATGGACAACCATGGAATCCAGTTCGAAGACCTTGAGGATGTTATTGATCTGATGCCTGATGGGAGGAGCAATCAGATAGTAGTTAGCACTCCATTCGAGATCTGTAGTTATATATGAGAGTTGAGGGTGGATCCTTGGACCAGTGGCAGATGACCACGCCCCCGGGGGATGATCCCAAGAAGGACAACCGGTCAGGAGACAAACACACACCAGTTCTTTTATTATACAGTATTATGAACCACCAGAGGTGGCAGTATTGAGCTGGAAAACCCGGCTGGGCTGTAGTCCCTCAGATACTGGAACAGCGATCCCTGGAGGCTGAGCTGAAGAGAGACTGAGATATAGTGAGTAGGCAGGGTATGCAGATGGTAATACTCACACAATGTCCCAATGAAGCCCATGAGCTAGAAAGTATAGGCTCTCAAGGAGCGAGTACCTGGTTCCAGGGAAAGCTCAGAGAGAATGATGGTAACTCACTGATGTAGCTGATATAGTTGGTAGTGATGACTTCCAGGCAGAAGAGTATATGAAGCAAGTCTGGGATCAGGGCCCTCGAGGAGCGAGTACCGGTTCCAGACTGTCATCTGAAAAAACAAGGAGAGAGCGAGGACCCCGAGGAGCGGGTACCTCTGGTAAGTCCGAGGAGGCAAAGTAGCTTAGACAGACAAAGTGAGTCCGTTGTCAATCCTTGCTAACTCGATGTGTTAGCAAATTCCAAGACCTTAAATATCCGTCGCGGGTGATGTCATCTTCAGGGGTCGCCCCCGAGGTTCGCGCCAATGCCGGTACTTCAATCAGGGCCGTGCCATGCACGCGCCCCTAGGACTCCAGGAAACATGGTGGTTGCAGCGTCGAGCCGGTCTGGGAATGCCCGAGGACAAGTGGCAGGAGAACGCCGCGGCAGCCAATCTTCCCACGTCGGAGAGGGAGGCGCCAGAGAGGTAAGGAGGGCGGAGAGAGGGCGACAGGCACCGACGGACACAACAGAGGAACAGGAACTGAGCCCTTTTATAGGGCTGAAGCAAGAAATGGACTGAAGCTGACATCCGGTGGGGCCGCGGACTTTTCCCACCGCTGGCCCTTTAAATAAGTTGAAGAGGCACGCGCCAGTGCCTAGAGAGAGTCCAGGAGAGCAGAGGCCTGTGGTGGCATCCTGCCGTGATGGAGAAGGCCAGGCTGGAGGCGGTTTCCATGCCGCAAAGATGAAGAGGTCAGCAGCAGCAGCAGCTCCCTGCCGCTTAAGAGGATGTCTGCAGCAGCGGCAGCCGCGAAGAGAGAATCCTGGCTGCGGCTTCCCCGCCGCGAAGGCAGCGTCAGCGGGGGTGACTTCCCAGCTGCGAGGAGGAGGTCCCGATGGTGGCTCAGGGCCGCAAAGGAGCGGTGTCTTGGCGGCTGCACTAAGGTCGCGAAAACAGAGTCAGCGGCACAGGCTACCTGCTGCATACGACGGCGGTCTGGGGCGTGAAGGCCGCATAAACAGGGTATCGGTGGTGTCGGATTGGTGAGTGGAGGGCCTGCTCATGGGATGGGTCCGCGGGCAGGAGCAATACAGTTTAGAATAATCCTGGAAAGTAACCTTAAAATATTATGGGCTAGTTATCTTCCTGTGTTCGCAAATTCGCTATACATTCATTTCTCTAAAGTTGTTTTGAGAGATCTTGGGGCTCTTGCAACCTCGTACCATATAATAGTTATTGTATTTCTTACTGTAAGGTCTACAGACCAAATATTAGGCAATTTACTCCTATTCATATATCTTAGAGGAATGAGGTTGGCGGACTCCTGATAATTTGCGTGATTCAGAGCTATCATATTCCACTTCGATTATTACTGCAGGCAGTGCATCCCATGCGGAAAACCCTACAGATTTTGGGATGCATGACAGCAGCACAAGTGGTATTCAGCACATTCAGAATGGAGGCAATCACATGTACTGGTGATAATCTGCAGTATTCTGCAATGGCTTTGGAGGGGTTGTGCTATCCCTGGAGCAGTATGCAGTTTTTTTGGTTTTCAGCATTGTCTTGGCTTACCAATTCACTGAACAAGATCATCGAAGGTTGTTAAACCTGTAGGCAGCATTAGTGGTTGTAAGATATGGCCACAACTAGGTGGTTGGTGTGCCCATGGCAAGTGTGGTATCACTACCGTGGTTTGTGGTTGGGGTTAGACCATGACCCAGGATGCATGACATTTGCAATTCTTGAAAACTGGTAAGGTAGAGAATACCAAGTAGCATGATATTCCTGTTCCTCTGTTGCATTGGTAGGTGACAGCAAGATGAGTTGCCTGTCAAGTCTTTAGCTTCGATAGCCGGGGTTGGCCTGCGAATCACTCTAAATTATGTTGCTATGCTTAATGAGTTACACCTGCTCTTTTATGGAGCAGGACTTTATTATACCACAGAGAACTTCATTGGTAATTAGGAGCGAATTGCTGGATAACCTGAGGGGCAAGGCCCCTTGTCCCCCAATGGTGCTACATTGCTGTAGATTGATACTATAGAGCACTTGTGAATTGTGGCTTCGATGGCCCTGCATCCACAACAGCACTATCAAGCGAGGGAATGGTCTCCCCTGGGGAATGAGAATATATTAGTAATTGATGATTTTTGTAATTGTATGAACATTTGTTATTGTTTAGAAGTTGAATTGCTGTATGCATTTTGCAATGACATTCTGTGGCCATATCCATCCAATAAAGATCTTTTTTTCGAATAGTGGGCTGACAGAATTTTCTCTTACAAATACAATAAGAAATTTGGGACAGGAGTGGGATTAATTATGGGTGGGTGAGAGGAGGCGGTCACATCTGAGATGGTTGTGACAATAACAAGAAATGAAACAGACAATGTCGTTGACATTGTCTGTGTCATTTCAAATAAATGAACATCCCTAGTTTGAATATATCCAATTAGGTTTTAAAGTAATTTGGTCTTGTGTGGACGGATAGCTTTTAAGTCAACCGGAAAGCTTCAACGATATCTTCACCCATCTGGAACCTCTGTATCCCCCAGGCTTCCCATCCCAGTCCCAGAAATCTACAGCTAAGGGTGACATATTCACTAATCAATAACTAATCAATGACATATTCACTAAGCAATAACAAGGAATCCTCTCATACTAATGCCCCATTCGGAGTTCCTCAGGGCTCCTCCTTATCACCCACCCTGTTTAACATTTATATACTCCCTCTCTGCTATGTCCTCTCAAATCTAAATCTTAAATTCTATATATATGCCGACGATGTACAAATTTTAATCCCCATATCCAAATCACTGGACTCTACACTCAAATTATGGAACTCTCATCTACAAACTATCAACCACCACCTCTCAAGCATTAACTTGGTGCTCAATACTTCCAAGACTGAACTACTGCTAATCACCCCTGAAGGCAGTCACTTTCATAACCAACTACATTCCAATATACAAATATCCCATGCCCGAGATCTTGGAGTTATACTAGATAGTCACGTAAACAAAGCAATATATTAGACAAACAACAAGGGAGTGCTTCTACAAGCTACAAGTACTCAAAAAACTCAAACCGCTTCTATTCCATTATGATTTCAGATCTGTCCTTCAAGCCATCCTTCTCTCCAAGATAGATTACTGCAATTCCATCCTGCAAGGTCTACCGACTTCTACTATAAAATCTCTCCAGTTGCTCCAAAATGCAGCAGCGAGAATTTTAACAAATACTAATCGCAGAGCGCATATCTCCCCCATCCTAAAAGATCTTCACTGGCTCCCAGTAAATTTCAGGATCCTTCATAAATCTCTAACAATTATCCATAAAAACATTCACCATCAAACTCCATTAGATCTTTCACACCCTCTTAAATTGCACTCGACAACCAGACCCTTAAGAGATGCCTACAAGGGATCCTTACACGTTCCCTCTATCAAAATAGTTCACCACTCAAACATCAGAGACAGGACATTCTCTATCACAGGACCTTCCATCTGGAACGCCATGCCCCCGGACCTCAGGCAGGAAACCTGTCTACTAACTTTCAAAAAGAAATTAAAGACATGGCTATTCTGCCGAGCCTTCCCAGATACTAGTTCTACAGTCTGATTTAGAATCATCATATCTCTTATGTAAATACTTAAAACGCTAAGCTTGCTCACACTTTATCATGAGGTTCGGCTTCTGCCTCCATCCCATACTCCATTGTATGTAGTAACTTATTGTATATAATTATTTATCTTTCGTTCTCCCCTTCTTTTTTTCCTCCTCCCAGTTAAGGCAACCTTGTTATAATGTAACTTTTATGCTCCTTCTTAATATCTCTTGTTTGAATTGTTGGTTATAGTTCTGCTTAGTTCGATGTAAACCGAGTTGATTTGATTTGTATCAAGAAAGTCGGTATATAAAAGCCTTAAATAAATAAATAAATAAATAATCCACTCCCAGTGCTTCCAGTGATGCTCTGACAAGAGAAGCATTGGAAGTGGAAGCCATTGTTTCCCAACCAGTGTGCCTTCAGATCTAATAAGGTGTGCCATGGAAAAGTCACTAATGCCTGATGCTCACATTCAGAACAACACCAGGCTCTGCTCTCAGCACATTGCATTGTCTTACCTTGTGGCCTTTTGGGCCTAATTGCCATGTGGCCTTCAAGCCTTCTTGTCTTGTGGCCTTTGGGCCTTCTTTCCTCTTGTCTTGCCTTGTGGCCTTTCGGCCTTCTTGCTACATACCTTGCTTTGTGGCCTACAGGCCTTCTTGCTCCTTGCTCTGCCTTATGCTTATAAGAACATAAGAACATAAGAAAATGCCATACTAGGTCAGACCAAGGGTCCATCAAGCCCAGCATCCTGTTTCCAACAGTGGCCAATCCAGGCCATAAGAACCTGGCAAGTACCCAAAAACTAAGTCTATTCCATGTAACCATTGCTAATGGCAGTGGCTATTCTCTAAGTGAACTTAATAGCAGGTAATGGACTTCTCCTCCAAGAACTTATCCAATCCTTTTTTAAACACAGCTATACTTACTGCACGAACCACATTCTCTGGCAACAAATTCCAGAGTTTAATTGTGCGTTGAGTAAAAAAGAACTTTCTCCGATTAGTTTTAAATGTGCCACATGCTAACTTCATGGAGTGTCCCCTAGTCTTTCTACTATCCGAAAGAGTAAATAACCGATTCACATCTACCCGTTCTAGACCTCTCATGATTTTAAACACCTCTATCATATCCCCCCTCAGTCGTCTCTTCTCCAAGCTGAAAAGTCCTAACCTCTTTAGTCTTTCCTCATAGGGGAGTTGTTCCATTCCCCTTATCATTTTGGTAGCCCTTCTCTGTACCTTCTCCATCGCAATTATATCTTTTTTGAGATGCGGCGACCAGAATTGTACACAGTATTCAAGGTGCGGTCTCACCATGGAGCGATACAGAGGCATTATGACATTTTCCGTTTTATTCATCATTCCTTTTCTAATAATTCCCAACATTCTGTTTGCTTTTTTGACTGCCGCAGCACACTGAACCGACGATTTCAATGTGTTATCCACTATGACACCTAGATCTCTTTCTTGGGTTGTAGCACCTAATATGGAACCCAACATCGTGTAATTATAGCATGGGTTATTTTTCCCTATATGCATCACCTTGCACTTATCCACATTAAATTTCATCTGCCATTTGGATGCCCAATTTTCCAGTCTCACAAGGTCTTCCTGCAATTTATCACAATCTGCTTGTGATTTAACTACTCTGAACAATTTTGTGTCATCTGCAAATTTGATTATCTCACTCGTCGTATTTCTTTCCAGATCATTTATAAATATATTGAACAGTAAGGGTCCCAATACAGATCCCTGAGGCACTCCACTGTCCACTCCCTTCCACTGAGAAAATTGCCCATTTAATCCTACTCTCTGTTTCCTGTCTTTTAGCCAGTTTGCAATCCACGAAAGGACATCGCCACCTATCCCATGACTTTTTACTTTTCCTAGAAGCCTCTCATGAGGAACTTTGTCAAACGCCTTCTGAAAATCCAAGTATACTACATCTACTGGTTCACCTTTATCCACATGTTTATTAACTCCTTCAAAAAAGTGAAGCAGATTTGTGAGGCAAGACTTGCCCTGGGTAAAGCCATGCTGACTTTGTTCCATTAAACCATGTCTTTCTATATGTTCTGTGATTTTGATGTTTAGAACACTTTCCACTATTTTTCCTGGCACTGAAGTCAGGCTAACCGGTCTGTAGTTTCCCGGATCGCCCCTGGAGCCCTTTTTAAATATTGGGGTTACATTTTCTATCCTCCAGTCTTCAGGTACAATGGATGATTTTAATGATGTTACAAATTTTTACTAATAGGTCTGAAATTTCATTTTTTAGTTCCTTCAGAACTCTGGGGTGTATACCATCCGGTCCAGGTGATTTACTACTCTTCAGTTTGTCAATCAGGCCTAGCACATCTTCTAGGTTCACCGTGATTTGATTCAGTCCATCTGAATCATTACCCATGAAAACCTTCTCCATTTCGGGTACCTCCCCAACATCCTCTTCAGGCCTACTCTGTCTTGTATCTTGGCTTGAGGCGCTCAGGCCTGCTCTGTCTTTTACACTGTCTTGTGGCATTCCAGGCATTCCTGTAGATTTGGGTCTTTGTTCTGTGTTACCCTTGTCTAAGTCCTGACCTAGTCCTCATAGTTTAGTCCTATCCTTGTCTGGTCCTGTCCTGGTTTGCCTTCTCCAAGTCTTGTCCTTGTCTGGGCTTTTTGTGTCCTGCTCAGTCCAGCTCTTATATTCTTGCCTTGCTTAGCGCTTGTCTGTACCTGAGTTCTGTCTTTACCTTGCATCAGTCAATGTTCTTGTCTAGTTCCAGATCCTGCCCAGTATTTTGCTTTGCCTACACCCCGTGTCCAAGCTGGTTCAAGCTTGTTCAAGCCTTATTCCAGTCCAGCCTGCCTGCTCTGCCATGCCTGCCCAGCCTCAGAGTCCAGCCATGCCTGCTCAGCCTTATCTGTCTGGCCTTGCCTGCCCAGCTGTGCCTGTCCAGCCTTGCCTGCCCAGCCATGCCTGTTCTGCTTTGCCTGCCCAGCCATGCTTGTTCAACTTTGTCTGTCCAGCGATGACTGTTCAGCTTTGCCTGTCCAGCCATGCCTGTTCCACTGTGCCTGTCCAGACTTTCCTGTCCAGCCATGCTGTTCAGTTTTGCCTGTCCAGCCTTGCTTGTCTGGTCTTTAAGAACATAAGAACATAAGAAAATGCCATACTGGGTGAGACCAAGGGTCCATCAAGCCCAGCATCCTGTTTCCAACAGTGGCCAATCCAGGCCATGAGAACCTGGCAAGTACCCAAAAAATTAAGTCTATTCCATGTTACCATTGCTAATGGCAGTGGCTATTCTCTAAGTGAACTTAATAGCAGGTAATGAACTATATATAACACCCTGCCCTGCCTTTTCAGACTTGCGTTGTCTGGTTCCAGCCTGTACAGACTCATTATCATATACTGCTGCCGCAAACACCTACTGGCCCCCAGAACCCAAGGATTCAACCTTCGGGGAGCAGGCTGACTAGGCAGAAGTCTGGCCCTTGTCTAGTCCACAGTCCTGCCTTGTAGTCCTGTACCATGCTCTGGATGGGTTTCCCTGATTTCAGAAACTGTGATAAGGATCTGTAGCATATGCTGCATTAAATTCTGCAAATTCTTTTCATTTGGTAACTAAAAAGTATTTTAAAGACTGTATCTGAGTGTGGATAATAGTAAAATCACCAATTTTTTTGTTTTTTTATCTTATCTGCATGACAGATCAATCAACACTGGAGCATGATCAGAGATAGATATAGGGTCAAATTCAGCATTATATATTCTGGAAAATAAAACTGTGGAAATTTATAATCTATTCTAGATTGCAATATGTGCACCCTAGAGTGATATATAAGATCTCTTACAGTGGGATGCGGTACTCACCAAATATCTACCACTTCTAAATTGTCATATTAAAATGGAATACCTTTACTATCATTGACACTATTTGAATGTGTTTTACCTGATCTATGCATTGCCTGGTCCGCTACACAGTTAAAATCCTTTCCCATCACCAATGAAATACCATCTTTTAAAGTTGTTTGTTCCAATAAAGTAGACAAAAATTATGATCATAAGTAATAGGAGCATAAATATTGCTCAGTATCAGCTTTTCTCCAGATATGTTCCCAATTACAATAGCATATGTGCCAGAAGAATCCATAGTCAGTAACTTTCTAACCGACATGCGGGCGCACATACATTGCGCATGTACATTGGCCTGCACCCAGGGCTAAGCCCTTTTATAACATAAGTAAGCATATGCACGCATGTTATAAAATAGTCTGGCTGTGCACATGTGCACCGAATTTTAAGTGGGCACGTGCATGTGCATTCAAACCCCGCTTCTACCGTGTAAATCGGGGGATTTTAATAGGGGCATACATCCACGCTGTTCCTAGTTATCACAGACTCTTTAAACCCCTCAGAAATGGCTCGATCCTTTTATTTTTTAACTTACATGTCATCCATAGCAGAAGTAAAGTTACATGGCAAGGGAACTTGAGTGTGCAAGGGCACGCAAGTATTTACTCACACAAGTCTGATTCTCGCCCCAAAATGCCCATGCCCCACCCCTTTTAGAAAACTTTGAAGATGTGTGCACTATGGGGAATATGCACGTATTCCAGCAGCTTTTAAAATCCTCTCGGCACACACAAGCCCAACTTATTCTCACATCCCCTAATTCATGTGTGTGACGGGCCTTTAAAATTCACCTTTTAATTGCTTTCTCAACCTCAGTCTAAAGGAACTGATTTGTGAAAAAGGATGACCGGAACTGCCTTTTTTAGTCCATGAAGAAGCAGAATAATAGCTACCCACCCATTCCCTTTTCAATTTAGTATGTTCTTTCTCATTGTGAATAATAACAATCATGGCCTTTTGTCTACTAAGAGCTTGTAGAACAGTTTTCCTTTTGATTGGGGACTTCAATCCTGATACATCCCATGTTATTACTCTAAGACTATTCATTTGATGAATCAAAATTTAGCTTGAACAAAATGATCATTGATTTTTTTAACTAGTTAATAATTATATGGAGTCTTGTCATCAATAATGTTCTCAATGTTGCCCAAAACATATGATGGTAAGTAGTTATTAGAATTAATATCATTACCCATAAACAAATTTCATCATTCAATATATCTTTCCCCTTTCCAAGCTCCCAACATCCCTTCCACCACCACTACCACCACCACCAAATCCCCTAATCATTGGTTCAATCCCAAAGTAACTCATTGCAAAATCAGGGAAATCTAGGAATGCCTATCTGGGATTAATCAGACTTTATAACACAAACATTTGAAGCAACATAACTAATTTAAATGAACTTATGAAACTACTTCAATTCTTTTTCAAATATTTTTTCCCTTTATAAACTTTTCTTATAATTATATATACCTTATTAAAATTAACAATAATAAATTATTATAATAATAAATTATATAGAAAAGAAAGAAACCACACATACACACAAAAAGAAGAATTAATAAAGAGAAAAAGGAAAGAGCAAAAATAGCAAAGGAATAATTACTTTTTAAATTGTGCTTTCTTAAAGGAAAACATTTTCAAGGTGCCCACATTGGGGCAACATCTGCAGGGGCTGTGTTTACCTGCAGACTTTGATCCAGTGCTTGTGTAGGTTTTTCGTAAAGGTGAATTTTGAAAGAGAGGTATGTGCTAAAATCGGTAAATGGGTGTGCATCTAGCACATGCGTGTGTCACCCAATTTTATAAAGTGGGTGAATATGCGTGCATATGCCAACAAGCGCACATCTCACATTGGAGAAAAAAGGGGCATGGTGTGGGAACAGTGTAAGTAAAAAAAAATTCAGGCATCCCTGAGGAGTATAAAGTGTCTGAGGTAATTGTTGGGAATGCAGGCTAAAGATTTTTCGGAACTAGCTGTAAACTAGGCAAACTGCTGGAAGAGCTGGTGAAAACGGTCATAGCGTGGAAGCACGCCTGTTATAAAATTCCTCCATTTGTGTGGCTCAAACCTGACTTTACATGGCTATGCTCACCACTTGCAAAATTAGGCACCCACATACGTGCATCTATTTATTTTTATTTATTTATTTATTTGTTGATTTTTATATACATCATGACGGTTTACATTGTAACAAAATAACAAGAGAGAGAAATACAATAAACAGGGAAGGGAAGGGGGGAGCAGTAATGAAAGAGGAGAGAGGACAGCAGTAGGAAGGATAGGGAAAGAGAGAAATTTGATAGGAACATTTGAAGAAAATAAAATTAAGAAAAGACACTATGTACAGGTGGGCTGGTAGGTACCAGACCAGTGATGGCAGTGACAGGGAGAGGTGGGGGAGGGGGAATGGTAGGGTAGGCTTAAAGGAGGGTGAGGGGAAACTAATAACAGAATTTAGGCATCATTGCTTAGAGGGGAGAAACACTATATTTTGGAGTCTTTGCTTGGGGTGAAGAAAGGGGGAGAAAAGGAGAGGCAGAGAGGAGGAGAGGGGAAAGGGTGGGCTGTGGGGTTAGAGTGCAAGCTAAGTTTGGTCAACGTCTGGGTATGCTAATGTAAAGAGCCAGGTTTTGAACCCTTTTTTAAATTTAGACAGGTTCTAGACGTAAGGCCGTGGGCAGGGTATTCCATAGGGAAGGACCGGCAATAGGTGAGCAGTTTTTAGGGAGGGGGTGTATAGGGTACCAGCAAGGTTGGATCTGGAGGGGCAGGTAGATGATTGGAAAAGAGGTGCATTCTCGAGCCAAGTGTGATTTTGATTGTACAATAAATTGTGGAGGATGGTGAGTGTTTTGTATTTTATGCGTGAGGTTATGGGTAACCAGTGGAGGTCTTTTAGGATAGGGGTAATGTGATCCGATTTACGTGCGTTTGTTAGGATTCTGGCCATGGCATTCTGTAAAAGTTGGAGGGGTTTGATAGTGGAGAGGGGGAGGCCCAGCAATAAAGAATTGCAATAGTCCAGTTTAGTTAAAATAGTTGTCTGTAGGACTGTGCGGAGGTCTTGGGTATATAGCAGGGGTTTAAGTTTCTTTAGGATGTGTAATTTGAAGAAGCCTGTTTTTATGGTATTGTGGATGTGAGATTTGAAATTTAAATGTTGGACAAGATAGACGCCGAGATCTCTCACATTGCAGGTGAATGTATCAGGTGGAGGGTTGGTGTTGCTTAAGGCAGGGAGTGAGCGAGCTGGGGGATTGGTGATTGTGAGGAGCTCCGTTTTTGTTACATTTAATGCGAGATGTAGGTTTGAGAGGAGGGTGTTAATTGAAGTAAGGCAGGAATCCCAAAACTGTAATGTTTTGGGGAGGGATTCTTGAAGCGGGATGAGGATTTGAACGTCGTCAGCATACAAGAAGAACTTTAGGCCAAGATCCAAGAGGAAATAGCAGAGGGGGAGGAGATAGATATTGAAGAGCATGGAAGAGAGGGAGGGGCTATTTTAGAACATATATGAAACTATATCAGCTTTTAAACTAGAACAAGGGGAAAAGCTGACAATCACTCAGCAGTGCATGGTTCGGGGAAATGTATCCTTGAAGGATACTAATGAAACAGGAAAGTTAGGGCATCCCAACAGAGAGTTTCCATTAACATAGTCCATGTGCCTATATGTAAAAGATCACTGAAGCTAATGATTTCAGAATTATCCCTAGCAACTGAAAAGCAGGTTGTTAATACAAACAAAAAACACACTTTGAAATGTCTGTATGCCAATGCCAGAAGTCTAAGAAATAAGATGGGAGAGTTAGAGTGTATAGCAGCAAATGATGAGATTGACATAATTGGCATCACAGAGACTTGGTGGAAGGAGGATAACCAATGGGACAGTGCTAGATCAGGGTACAAATTATATCGCAATATAGGGAGGATCAACTTGGTGGGGGTGTGGCACTTTATGTCCGGGAGAGTATAGAGTCCAACAGGATAAAGATCATACAAGAGACTAAATGCTCAGTAGAATCTATATGGGTAGAAATCCCATGTGTGTTAGGTAAGAGTATAATGATAGGTGTATACTACCGTCCACCTGGACAAAATGGTCAGACAGATGATGAAATGCTTAGAGAAATCAGGGAAGCTAACCAATTTGGCAGTTCAATAATAATGGGAGATTTCAATTACCCCAATATTGACTGGGTAAATGTAACATCAGGACTTGCTAGAGACATAAAGTTCCTGGATGTAATAAATGACTGCTTCATGGAGCAATTGGTTCAGGAACCAACAAGAGAGGGAGCTATTTTAGATTTAATTCTTAGTGGAACGCAGGATTTGGTGAGAGAGGTAACAGTGGTGGGGCCACTTGGCAACAGTGATCATAACATGATCAAATTTAAACTAATAACTGGAAGGGGGACAATAAGTAAATCTGCAGCTCAAACACTAAACTTTCAAAAGGGAAACTTTGATAAAATGAGGAAAATAGAAAAAACTGAAAGGTGCAGCTGCAAAGGTTAAAAGTGTTCAACAGGCATGGACATTGTTTAAAAATACAATCCTAGAGGCGCAGTCCATATGTATTCCACACATTAAGAAAGGTAGAAGGAAGGCAAAATGATTACCATCATGGTTAAAAGGTGAGGCGAAAGAGGCTATTTTAGCCAAAAAATCATCCTTCAAAAATTGGAAGAAGGATCCATCTGAAGAAAATAGGTTAAAACATAAGCATTGTCAGGTTAAGTGTAAAACACTGATAAGACAGGCGAAGAGAGAATTTGAATTGAAGTTGGCAATAGAGAAAAAAACTCATAATAAAAACTTTTAAAAATATATCTGAAGCAAGAAACCTGTGAGGGATTCGGTTGGATCATTAGATGATGGAGGGGTTAAAGGGGCTCATAGGGAAGATAAGGCCATTTCAGAAAGACTAAATTAATTCTTTTCTTCTGTGTTTACTAATGAGGATGTTGGGGAGATACCAGTTCCGGAGATGGTTTTCAGGGGTAATGAGTCAGAGGAACTGAACAAAATCACTGTGAACCTGGAAGATGTAGTAGGCCAGATTGACAAACTAAAGAGTAGCAAATCACCTGGACCAGATGGTATGCATCCTAGGGTACTGAAGGAACTCAAAAATGAAATTTCTGATCTATTAGTTAAAATTTGGAACCTATCATTAAAATCATCCATTGTATCTGAAGACTGGAGGGTGGCCAATGTAACTCCAATATTTAAAAAAGGCTCCAGGGGCAATCCAGGTAACTATAGACCAGTGAGCCTGACTTCAGTGCCGGGAAAAATAGTGGAAACTATTCTCAAGATCAAAATCGTAGAGCATATAGAAAGACATGGTTTAATGGAACATAGTCAACATGGATTTACCCAAGGGAAGTCTTGCCTAACAAATCTGCTTCATTTTTTTGAAGGGGTTAATAAACATGTGGATAAAGGTGAACTGGTAGATGTTTTCTAGATTTAGATTTTCAGAAGGCGTTTGACAAAGTCCCTAATGAGAGGCTTCGAAGAAAACTAAAAAGTCATGGGATAGGAGGCGATGTCCTTTCGTGGATTACAAACTGGTTAAAAGACAGGAAACAGAGAGTAGGATTAAATGGTCAATTTTCTCAGTTGAAAAGGGTAAACAGTGGAGTCCTCAGGGATCTGTACTTGGACCGGTGCTTTTCAATATATATATATAAATGATCTGGAAAGGAATACGATGAGTGAGGTTATCAAATGTCATGGACCCTTTTGCTGCCTCACCCGACGTGGCACAGACGCCGCCAGAGTCGGACCTTTAGCGCAGCCGGAGCTGCAGACTTGCTGTTTTCTGTGGACCGGAGGCCACCCACCAAGCCTCCTCTTCACCGCGGCCGGAGCCGCAGACTTTTGCCGGCGTCCATCGCAGCACGGAGCCACCGCTGACATCATCCCATCCTCTGGGGCTGCAGGCTGCAAGCCCCAGGATGGAGTGGCGGCTGGAGCCGCCCCCGGGGCCTTCTGCAGTGGCTGGAGCTGCTGCTGTCTTTGGGGCATGCCTTCCAGGCCAGCCCTGCGTCTGCGACATCGACACTGTGCAGGCCACTGTCCACGGTCCTGCACAGCCAGGTTCCTGCTCCTCCTAGGCATGCGGCCGCACCTCTCTACAGAATTTAAAGGGCCAGACACAGGAAGTGTGCTGGCCCCACCTAAAGACTGATTTCCTGCTTCAGCCCTATAAAAGGGCTGCTCCATCACTTCAGACTTCGCTTTGCATCGGAGTTACTTCACTCTGCAGGCTCCTGCCTGCCAGAGCTCCATCAGGTCTTCTTCGTGGAGCTCCTCTTCGTTTTGTCTTCTTGTCATGTCCTGTTCGTGCCTGAGGTCCCCGTCCAGGTGTCCTGGTGTCTCGTCTTGATCTTCTGCTTCCTGATGTCCTAAGTTCCTTGGTGTCCTGCTCCTGTGTCAGTGCTCCTGAGCCTTTCGGTCCTGTCAGGCCATGCTCTCTCGGATGACGTCTTTCCCAAGCATGGAGTTGCTTACAGGTGGATTTCGTTCCTGTGCTCCTGAGCCGTCATGTCCTGCCAGCCTTTGTGGAGCTCCGGATGACTTATGGCTCCATCGTTGAAATTCTGCCTCGGCTGGATTCTTCCCTGCGCTCGTCCCGTTCTCAGCATGGTCCGTGACCAGCCTTCTCGGGTTGTGTAGGGTGCGCAGTGGGACAGGGTGGTCCGCAACCAGTCCTGCGGGTGGACTGTGTAGTGCGCCCTGAGAGACAGTGCCAATGTTGACCCTCCCAGCTCTCGTCTCGTCTGGACTTCGTCAAGTTCCTCGTCTTGTCCTGGATGCCGTTGCATCAGTCTTGGTATCATGTCAACGTCTTGCTCCTGATGCCGTCGCATCGACCCTGGTCCGGGATGCCGTCGCATCGACCATTGGTCCGTAATGACTTCGCATCAGCCTTGGTGTCATGTCTTCAGCCACCTTGGTGTCATGTCCTGTGCCAGCCCTCATCTCTGATGCCGTCCGCATCAGCCTTGGTGTCATGTCTTTGCCTGTGATGCCATAGCATTGTCCTTTGTGTTATGTCTTCATGTTAAGGCCCATCTGCCCTCATTCTCAGGCCAGGCCTGCTGCTCCATGCCGATCCAAGCGGCAGGTCCGAAAGGGCTCAGAATGGTCGGAGGACCATTCACATTCCAACATCATCCTGTTGTTGGCCTTGGGAGCTTGCAGGCCTGGCAGAGGGTAAGCCCGTCAGCCATGCTAGAACACGCCGTCAACCCTCGGTTCGGTCTTGGATCCATCTGGGGTCAGGCTGAAGTCCAAGGGCACACTAAGCACCCCACTTTGTAACAGAATGCAAGGCCTTCGAGGCTACTGTAACAATCAAATTTGTGGATGATACAAAATTATTCAGAGTAGTTAAATCACAAGCAGATTGTGATACATTACAGGAGGACCTTGCAAGACTGGAAAATTGGGCATCCAAATGGCAGATGAAAATTAATGTGGACAAGTGCAAGGTGTTGCATATAGGGAAAAATAACCCTTGCTGTAGTTACACGGTGTTAGGAGCTACCACCCAGGAAAAAGATCTAGGCTTCATAGTCGATAATACTTTAAAATCGTCAGCTCAGTGTGCTGCAGCAGTCAAAAAAGCAAACAGAATGTTAGGAATTATTAGGAAGGGAATGGTTAATAAAACGGAAAATGTCATAATGCCTCTATATCGCTCCATGGTGAGACTGCACCTGGAATACTGTGTAAAATTCTGGTCGCCGCATCTGAAAAAAGATATAGTTGCGATGGAGAAGGTACAGAGAAGGGCAACCAAAATGATAAAGGGGATGGAACAGCTCCCCTATGAGGAAAGGCTGAAGAGGTTAGGGCTGTTCAGCTTGGAGAAGAGACGGCTGAGGGGGGATATGATAGAGGTCTTTAAGATCATGAGAGGTCTTGAATGGGTAGATGTGACTCGGTTATTTACCCTTTCGAATAATAGAAGGACTAGGGGGCATTCCATGAAATTAGCAAGTAGCACATTTAAGACTAATCAGAGAAAATTCTTTTTCACTCAACGCACAATAAAGCTCTGGAATTTGTTGCCAGAGGATGTGGTTAGTGCAGTTAGTGTAGCTGGGTTCAAAAAAGGTTTGGATAAGTTCTTGGAGGAGAAGTCCATTAACGGCTATTAATCAAATTTAGGGTCTCATTTTCCAAGCACTTTACCGCGTGCGATAAATTCGCAAATCGCGTTAACAGCTGTTAACGCGATTTAGTAATTTGGTATTCAGGGGGCGGAGTTGGGGCGGAGCATATGTAAAGCGGGAACCTGTTTATCGTGTGCGGCGAAACAGCCGCAGTGTTAGCGCGGCTAATAACTACAACCCTCAAATTTGCGTTATGGACTAGAAAAGGATTATCGCCATCCACGATAGTTCTGGACAGCCTGGAGAGAGAGAGAGAGAGAGAGAGAGAGAGAGAGAGAGAGAGAGAGAGAGAGAGAGACTTACTATAGTACCTATACCCTAGACAGGTATTTTAACCCCTATGGGAGGGCCACCTACTAACCCGGGGTGGGGATTAGGTATCAGCGTCGGGGGTTGGGGGCCACTTTCGCATTCCACATGAGACCTACGGACAGAACAGTGGTCTCTAGTGCAGATTTGCTGGCCGTCGGAGTGAGGACGCTCACTCCAAGAAGTGGTTTGGGCAACGTTCTCTCCACCTAGCTTGTTGTTGCCCAGGTAGAGTGTCCATCAAGCTAGGTGGAGAGAACGTTGCCCAAACCACTTCTTGGAGTGAGCGTCCTCACTCCGACGGCCAGCAAATCTGCACTAGAGGCCACTGTTCAGTCCGTAGGTCTCATGTGGAATGCGAAAGTGGCCCCCAACCCCCGACGCTCATACCTAATCCCAACCCCGAGTTAGTAGGTGGCCCTCCCATAGGGGTTAAAATACCTGTCTAGGGTATAGGCACTATAGTAAGTCTCTCTCTCTCTCTCTCTCTCTCTCTCTCTCTCTCTCTCTCTCTCTCTCTCTCTCTCTCTCTCTCTCTCTCCTGAGTGCAAAAACCGGCAATATCGTGCACTGCGATGAAACACCGAAAGAATCATCGCACACTGGGAAAACATCGCGTGCGGTGCTAATGTTTTCGCGAATGGCGAAAACATCGCCGCACGCGATGTTTCCCCACTGCACGAAAGAAGCCTCATTTGCATTGGTAACGCCCCCTAATGCGTTACCAATGCGATATTGGAAAATGAGGCCCTTAGTTAGGGAATAGCCACTTCTATTAATTGCATCAGTGGCATGGGATCTTCTTAGTGTTTGTGTAATTGCCAGGTTCTTGTGGCCTGGTTTGGCCTCTGTTGGAAACAGGATCCTGGGCTTGATGGACCCTTGGTCTGACCCAGCATGGCAATTTCTTATGTTCTTATGCGTGTATGTTATAAAATGCTGCGTTTCAGGGCATGAGATGATGCATATAGGTACATGTGCACCTGCACATGTTTGAAAGTTACTATCGCAATGTAAAACAATGTGCTTATATTTGAAAATGCAATCTATCCATGCCATTTTTCATCCCCAACTTATATATGTCCTAGGGAACACCTCATCTAAAATGCAGCTAAAAGTATGTATATTATTCAGCAGCAGTGAAAGAGAACAATTTAGAAGCAGCAGCTAATTCACATGCATAAACTGCAATTTATTTAATATAAAAGTCTTCAAAATTTTACTCAGAATGACTTCTTGTGACATTCTTGGCATTTATTTGATGGCATTGTGTGGTTTAATTTGACTTAGAAAAGCTTTATCAGTGACTGAATTTAGTTTCTATTTCCATGCTGCTTTCAGTCTTTTATTTTTGCTGTTCACATGGCACTGGTTAAATGATGATTGAGCCACAAAGTAAGCAATCCTAGTTTTATCTAAAATAAATATATGTTTCTAATTTATTTTTTCTAAAGAAAACTGTAGTATTATGTGAAGAATGCATTTGTATTATCTCTAGTTAATGGTATTGTCATAGGTACACTATGCAAACTGAGATATATTTTTATTAAACTATGATCATCCATTGTCAAGAATCAAAGCCAGCTAATACATCATTTCACTCCTTTTTATTTTTTTTTTTGCATCATGTTGTTACAGTTACTATAGCTTTTTCTGTAAACCAAGTGCCCACACAACACCTGCCACTTTAATAACTACTGATGCATAGAATTAGTCCTGGAACTCTAAAGGCATTGAAAATGACAAATATATATTAGAAGTAGTAATTTCACATTACAAGTACAATGGCATACACCAAATTTGAGTCAATTAATCCTGCTTTTAGCTTATTTTCACTCTGTCTGTCAACCTTATCCTATCTAGAATGCATAACCCCTGACATTTATATGCATAGCGATCATACCTGACAAATAAAGATTATGCTCTGGGGTGTAACACATAAAACTAAGTATGCTTACAAATTTAGTAATTAAAATTCAATGCATTCCCTGTTCTAATACACTTTATCCCTCTTTCGACATCTATTACTGGAGAATTGAGTGGCATTATTTAACTTCTTAGGGGTCAGATTATAAAACATGCTTAGTACCTAACAGATGTACACCAACACCATTACCTGTTTTACCAGTTCCTCCCCAGTTCATCCAGTTAACAGCTTGGACCTCCAAACCTCCCCCCCCCCCCCCCCCCGGATCGATAGCCTGTACACCACCAATTACCCCATACCCTTTACATCCCTCCGACATGACTTCTAGTTGTTGTTTTCTTTTACTTAAACACCATCCAGAGCAGAAGTAAAGTTACGTGGCAGGGGACCCTGATGCGCATCGGTTTGTGTAAGTATTTATGTGCAAATTTCTGGTTCAAGTCTCAAAACGACCATGCCCTGCTTGTGCCCACCCAGACCATGCCCAGCCCACACCTCGACCCTTTTTGAGAAGTTCTAAGATGTGCACACTGCGGCATTTATGCATGTTCGCTTATATTCCCTATTTCCTCAATTCTCTCTTTCCCCACCTTCCACTACACTCCACCCTCCCTTCCTTCCCCTCCCCCCCCCCACCCCGTCCCTCTACCCCTACGTCTCATTCAATCCCTACACATTCTACCTTCCTTCCCTCTCCCCCCCCTAGGTTCCTCTGCCCCCTTCTCTTTTCAAACTCTACTCAAATTTATTTAATATGTCATCGCCTCATATTGGATATGTATATACTGTTATAATATTATTTTATTTTATATATATTAGTAAAGCTTATTCTTAACATTTAACATTCAATGTTACTTTCCCTCCTTATATCCCCCCACTTACCCCCCCCCTCAATTGTTCTTTTGTTAATTTGTTATAAATTGTCGATATAACTCTGTTCGATGTAAAACACCTCCCCAGGCGTCTGTTTGCGTTACAATGTGAACCGATGTGATATCCCTGATGAATGTCGGTCTATAAAAATTTTAAATAAATAAACAAACAAATAAATAAATAAATAAATGTATCCTGGCAGCTTTTAAAATCTGCTAAGGCACTTGCGAGCCCAACATACTCGTGCACCCCCTAATTAATGCACGAATCAGGTTTTTAAAATTCACCTTTAAGTTTAGATCTGCAGTTCATTTGCCTAGGATAAGGAGCCTAAGGGTTCTATGTACTAATCTGTGATAAGGCAAATAACATGCAAAATCAGCTAGCAATGTGAGTTATTAGGCAAATAATTATTGCAATTATTGCAATTATTGCAATTCTCTATTGCTAGGTCTTCCTTCATCCTACTCCAAACCGTTGCAGATGGTTCAAAACTCGGCAGCCAGACTACTAACAGGCGCCAGGAGAAGAGATCATATATCGCCCATACTGAAAGAGCTTCACTGGCTACCCGTACACTTCCGAATTTTGTACAAAGCCATATCCATCATATTCAAAACAATACATCAACTCACCACCCTTGATCTGCAAATCCCAATCCAAATTCACAACTCGTCAAGACCAACCAGAGACGCTTACAGAGGCTCACTCCTAGCACCCCCTGCGAAAACGACCAGACACGCTACCCTAAGAGATCGTGCCACTTCCACAGCTGGTCCCCTCATTTGGAACTCCATTCCTTCAGATCTCAGACAGGAGCCCTGCCTCCTAACTTTTAGAAACAAACTTAAGACTTGGCTTTTCAAGCAAGCGTTCCCGGACACAATCTAACGACCCCACTATCACCTCCTCAAAACTACCAGTCTTCAACCATGCATTGTATATAGCACTTAATTTGCATATTGTTTAACCGCTACTATTCTATCCTTTCTCTTCCTCCTTCTCCCAGTTCTGCTACCCCTGTTATATGTAACTGCACCTTCTGACACACAGTTCCAGTTTGATGTATATACTGCACCCCTGTTTTATGTAAACCAGCAAGATATGTTGTCATGATTGCCGGTATATAAAAACCTTAAATAAATAAATAAAAATAAATAAATAATGCATGTTTTCAGTGATTTCACATGTTATTTGCTAACCACAGCTTTAAATCATGCAAATGAAATAAAAAAAAAAAATAAAGAGCTATAATCACATGCAAATATTTGCAAAGTTGCTCATTAATAACTTAGGCCTGGATTTAACAAAATGCACCAAATATCGCTTGTGATAGGAAAAGGGGTATGCATTATGGTAATAGGCAGTTTATCGCAAAGTGCACTATCTTAGCAACTTTTTTGCACTATGGGGGGGGGAGAGAGGGAGAGGGAGAGAGAGAGAGAGAAAGAGAGAGACTAGCCATAATGCTCTCATACTAGGTAGGTATTTATACCTTTATATGAGGCCTACCTAGTCACTCAAGGTGAGGTTTAGGTATTAGTGTAGGGGTTAGGGGCCACTTTGTGTTGTGTCCCTCAGTCTTCGACGGCTTCGCCCCGCTTGCCTCACCTTAATCTCGGCTCCTCCCACTTACCTGGGCAAGATGGCTGCCGACCTCTCTGGCGTCCCCAGAACGGCTATGGTGCAGCCTTCTGCCATTGCTCCTCCCTGGTACCTACCTGGGTGCGCGTACAACCCACGCCTTTATGCAACCCTTGGCACGAACCTCGAGGGCGATCCCTCATGCTGACGTCACGCCATCCGGGTATATCAGCCTCATTGATTTGCTAGCTCCCCGAGTTAGCAAGGACTCGAATCCTATCCTGTCTACACCACTCTGCCACTTCCGTGCTGCCACTGGAAGCTTTCTCTCTGCCCTTCTGGGTAACATCTAACCTGGGTACCCGCTCCTCGGGGGCCCTCTGCTTTATTTCAGGTGCATTTCAGGGAACAGGTACTCACTCCTCGAGGGCCTGCTCTCCCTGCCTTGGTGCCTGTACCTTCATCTACTTATCAGGTGGAATCGCATACCAACAGCTATTGTCAGTAAGTACTCTAACCTCTCAGTCTGTCTCACCCACAGTATCTCCTCGCTGGGAGACCTGCTATGGAACCTCCTGACGTCATCGTGGAGAGAAGGGCTCCCTCTGCCAAGGTCCCTGGGACTGCAACTACAGACTACCTCACTACTGCCACCTGGTGGCTACCATCTAGCTGTTTAATAAAAGACCCATTTCCTGTGTTTTGTGTAGCACGGGTCTAGCCCAGTGCTGTGGCTCCTCATGGGGCTCCTCCCCATGAGCGTGGTTATCTCCACAGCACCCAAGGATCCACCAAAACACACATAACCACAACACTTTGACATTCAAAGTGAGACGTATGAACAGAAGTGTTCTCTTTTGAAGATTTGTTGACCTTCAGAGTGAGGAAGCTCACCCAAAGATGAGATTTGTGCAATGTTCTCTCAATCTAGCTTGATGGACCCTCTACCTGGGTAACATCAAGCTAGGTTGAGAGAACAATGCGCAAATCTCATCTTTGGGTGAGTTTCCTCACTCCGAATGGCTTTGCAAATTATGAAGCTTGGCCATAAATCCCGCCCCAAACTCCTCCCCTTTTTCTAATTTGCATTGCACTATGCGTTAAAGGCATTTTCATGCAAAAATGCCATACAGCACTTTGATAAATGACCCCCTTAGCTTGCAAAAATGTTTGTGAGCTGTGGTATCTTGAAAGCTAATAACACCTCCAGGGAAATAGTTGCTCCTTGGGATCATCAATAGGCTAAGATGCCTGGCGATGATCTGGGACACCATCTTAAAGAGGCTGCATGGCAGTGTGGTGTAGGTCAAATTAGTGAAAGGGCAAGGAGAGGGATGGTCCCCCTTAGAGTTTGGCCTTTCTGGTGATTTGAAATGCTGGGAAAGGGAGAGTATTCCCAGAATAATGACAAACAGAGCATCAGTTCTAATTTCTAGGAACTGGGAATTCTGTCACATTTCCATAAACTCTGCCACCTATATTCTATCCTTCTCCAGCATTTACACCCTGTGTAAATAGGAAATAGGGATGTGCATACGGTGCCCGATTGTTTGCACATTCAGGTTCGTGTAGCTGCAAGAAAATCTCGCTTGCCCATGAATCGGCAATTTAAAAAAAAATAAATCATTTTTTGGCTTAGTGCATGCTAACAGGAGTTAGCATGCACTAAGCACTATAAAAAAGATTCACATCCCTAATAGGAAAAGGGTGAATGGTGAGGTTGACGCATCAGATGTTGGTGTGGGGGCGGTTCTAAGTCAGTACAGCAAATCCAATGTGCTCCATCCTTGCTCCTTCTTTTCTAGGTGATTCTCGCCTGCTGAGAGAAATTATGGGATCGGAGACAAGGAGCTTCTCACAATCAAGCTGGCTTTTGAAGAGTGGCATATTTGACTAGAAGGTGCACAACACCAAATAGTAGTGGACACCGATCACAAGAATCTAGAGTACCTTTGACATGCTCAACGACTCAACCACCGTCAAGCAAGATGGTCTCTGTTTTTCAACAGATTTGACTTCTTTCTGAAGTATCGTCCGGAAGAGAAGAATACTCGGGCTGATGCCCTATCACGATCCTTCTCACTTCAGGATGTGCCGGATAAACCCCGTCATATCATTGATCCTGAAAGAGTGATTCTCGTAGCCACCCACACGGTACCTGACGGGAAGACTGTGGTGGCCAAGGGTTTAATGAAGAAACTGTTGAAGTGGGCACATGATTCCCATCTGGCAGGCCATCCAGGACAGAGTCATACCCTAACTATGTTGCAAAGATACTATTGGTGGCCAACCATGAAGAAGGACGTACAAGCATATGTAGGTTCCTGCGCTGTCTGTGCTAAGCAAAAACCACCACCTGGGCGTCCTTGGGGCCTATTACAGCCTCTACCATCGCTGGATGAACTGTGGTCCCATATCACTACCGATTTCGTAGTGGACCTGCCATCATCCAATGGTAATAACACCATATGAGTCACGGTCGACTGTTTCTCTAAAATGGAACATTTTGTAGCACTACCAGGATTACCCTCTGCTACTGAGTTAGCAAAACTCTTCATTAAACACATCTTCTGTCTTCATGGGATGCCTAAACATATCCTATCTGACAGGGGAATGCAATTTACTGCAAAGTTTTGGAGAGCATTATGTCAAAAATTTGACATCGCCTTGGACTTAACCTCTGCCTACCAATGGTCAGACTGAGAGGATGAATAGAACGCTGAAACAATTTCTGCGATCATATGTCAACTCTAGACAGAACAACTGGGCTGAATTACTGCCTTGGGCAGAATTTGCCATCAATTCACATCCTGCTTCTTCAACGGGGTCTTCCCCTTTCCAGTTTGTCTACGGAAGACAACCGTTACCTTCTCTGCCAATTCCATTGTCAGTAGCCTCTCCTTCTGCCCAGGCTACCGCAACAGAGTTATCCCAACTTTGGAGACAGACAAAGGAGCTTCTCCTCAAAGCAGGACAAAAGGCAAAGAGAACCTATGATGCTCATCATCAAAAGGCACCCCAGTTTCAGCCTGGAGACAAAGTTTGGTTAAGCACCAAGTACCTTCGACGTAAGCTTCCTTCAGCAAGATTTGCACCTCGCTTTGTGGGACCCTTTGCCATCCTTTGTCGATTAGGAAATCTGATGTACAGTCTAAAACTGCCTCCATCAATGAAGATACACAATCCATTTCATGTATCTCTACCAAAGCCAGTAATACTCTCCGAGTTCTCCAGGAAAGACCCAGAGCCTACCAGCCTAGATACAGAAGATGACATTGAATATGCCATGGATGACATCCTTGATGTAAGTAAAAGAGGCAAGACATGGGAGTATCTCATTTCATGGGAGAACTATGGCCCAGAGGAAAACTCCTGGGAACCACTGGCCAATATTACAGATAATGAGATGGTACATCAATTCCACCTGGCTCACCCACGCAAGCCCAGACCGCCTGGAAGAGGTCTCGGAGGGGGCCCTTTGAAGGGGGTACTGCTGTGGCCATCAGTTGCAGATGGCTGCGACTGCTCTGCCTTACCTCTTTTCTTCCTTTTTCTCTCTCCTTGGGCAAGATGGCTGCCTCTGGTGCCGAGTGCCGAGGGTCTCAGCGTCTCCAACCTAGCATGGGCGTTCCAGTCGCCATGCTCACTCCCGTGGCCTCCTAGGGTGTGAGCACGCACATCTCCTATGCTCAAATACATGTCATGGCGGGAACCTCGGGGGCGGCCCCACCGCATGATGTCAATACCTCCGGGTATATCAAGCCTCTGCTTCGCTACCACCTTTGAGTTTGCAAGGACTTTGGTTTAGCTACTCTGACCGCTCTAAGCTGCTTGTTTAGACGCTGCTTTCACTCCAAGGGCCTCGCTCCTCCAGAAGCTCTGGACACTCCTCGGGGGTTCTCTCGCTTCCAACTACCCTTCGGCCTCTACTAATTAATACAACCGCTCCTCGGGGGTCTTTCTCTCTCTTCTCCATTTCAGGATATCAAACTATCAGGTACTTGCTCCTTGAGGGCGTCCCAGCCTATGTATCCTGCACCATAGACCTTCGATCCCACCATTTCATCATCAGGAAGATGCCTACATTCCTGTGAGTACCTCTACGATATGGTGCTCCAGCTCCACCCACCTGCTGCGGCATTACTCGCACTGCAGGCTCCCGCCTATCGTGAACATCTGGGTGAGATTATACATCTGATCCTGTTGAACGTATTGGCACCTCGTGGATCTCAGTGCCTTACCTTCCTGCCTACATCATCTATCTACTGCAGTACAATAAAGCCCTCCATCCATACTGTGTCTGCTATCTGAGTTCAGCCTATCGCTGTGGTTCCCCACAGAGCCCCTCCCCATGGGCGGAGTCATCTCCACAGCGACCAAGGATCCACAATGCCACAAACACAACACACAGGCTTGACTGTATTAAGCAGTA
Organism: Rhinatrema bivittatum; assembly: GCF_901001135.1. NCBI lineage: Eukaryota > Metazoa > Chordata > Amphibia > Gymnophiona > Rhinatrematidae > Rhinatrema > Rhinatrema bivittatum. Next base: position 80,474,850 of record NC_042620.1, read on the forward strand.
CAACAATGGAAAAATAGAAATATTATCATTCCTCACAAATCATCAAGCAATAATATAACATCATTCATAAAATTAAAATCATACTAATGGAAAGAATTAATATATCAAAACAGCTGACATACATCCAATAATTTAAAAAGTCATGTAAATTTGTTCTAACATTTTCCAAAAACCAATAAAATATTTCAAATCAGCATACACATAAAAACACCCCCAAATTTACAATAATAGGATTAAAAAATATCTAGCTCTCTGTAGTATAAAATAAATAAATATCTGAGATCTTTTGATTTCCAGTCACTCAGAGATTGTTGTGGATTTGCGGGAAGAAAGCTGTACAAACTTTATCCTCTTTTGCTTCCTTTCACACACATAGATGCGCTCTCTCTCTCTATCTCTCTCTTATACATATGCATGATCTCATACACACATGCAGTCTATTTCATTCTCTCTCTCATACACATGCAGCTCTCAAACTCACACAGTCTCAGTCTCTCATATATACATACAGCCTCTCTCATGTACACACAGATGCTCTATCTCTTTTGCACACATATTCAGGCTGTCTCTTTCTCTTTCATATACATGAAGACTCTCTCATACACACACAGGCTCTCTCTCACACACATACAGATGCTCTCACACACACATACAGGCTCTAACATTTAGGCATTCTCTTTCATACACTCATGCAGGTTTTCTCTCTCTCTCACACATATATGCTGCCCCTCACACATACACACAGGTGTTCTTCCCATCTCTCTCTATCTCTCTTTCATACACAGGCAGCTGTCTCATATATACATGCAGACTCTCAAATACACACATAGGCAGCTTCTCACATGTACATGCAGGTGCTCTCTCTCATACACATAGGCAGGCACTCACACATACATGCAGGTGCTCTCACTCATATACATGCAGGATTTCACACACACACACACACACACACACACACACACACATATGCACACACAGACACACATACGCCCTCTCATACACACACCTCTCAGGCATCTTTCTTTCTTTTGGGCTTTGGCTGTGATGTTATTCTACTGACCAGAAAGGGGCAGGGAGGAGGTACCTCACTAGCATGCCATTCTTCTTTTTGCTGGTGGGGCATGAGAACCTCCAGTGGTATGTCATCAAAATAGTGCTGCTGCTCCCACAAGGAACTCTATGCTACCAACACATCAGTTGTCTTCCTGCAGGTGGTGGTGGGAACCCCTCTAGCACTTCCTCAAGTGGTGCCACTTTCTTCCTGCCTGTGGGGATGGGAACCCCACCGGCACTTTGCCAAACTATTTTGCTCTCCTTCTGCTATTAGGGGCAGGAGCCACACTGGCACTTTGACAATATTCACCACTCTCCTTCTGCTGGTGGGATTGGGAACCCCACCAATACCTTATCTACTCATGTCACTGAGTGGAACTTTTTGTTTCTTTATAGCAGGGAAATGAGGTGGTCACTAGACGGCTGTTTTGGGGATCAATTTTTGCTGCCCCAAAATTTTGCAGCCTGAGGTGACTGTCTCACCCTGTCTAATGATATAACCACCCTTGCCTAAACCCTTTGGAAATTGATCCTTTATATGTTAAATACTCGTCAATCTTTAGGGTTGAATTTTCAAAATTACTTACATACAGAAGGGATCCTGCAACTACGTTTATATACTTTGTAAAATGATATTCCAGGAGGAGGAAACTAATAACATGCATACTTAGAAGTACTTAAAGTATGCACATAAATGTATGCCTAGACATTACACCTTCTCCCTAGCAGGTGTACATATGTGCACATATGCTGTGCAGAGGAACGCATGTACCTGCAAATGTTCAAAACAGACTAGAGATGTGCATTAGGTGCCCAATTGTTTCCGCTTTCGGTTTCGTGTAGCTGCGGGAAAAGTTCGTATTCCCACGGATCGTCATTTTTTTTCTGTATAGAATGATTTTCCGTTTAGCGCGCGCTAATGGGAGTTCACGCGCTAACTCTCGTTAGTGCATGCTAGCTCCCATTAGTGCGCGCTAACACAAACCCGTTAGCGCACACCCCGATCCTTCACATTTAATTATTTACAATTATTTACCAAAAAAACCCCCAAACCCACCCCAACCCTTCAGATCTAATTATTTACAATCCCCACCCTCCCGACCCCCCAAAAACTTGCCTAAAGTCCCTGGTGGTCCAGCGGGGGTCCTGGGAACGATCTCCCACTCTCAGGCCATCTGCTGCCAGTAAATAAAATGGCGCCAGTGGCCCTTTGCCCTTACCATGTGACAGACGCTATCGGTGCCATTGGCCGTCCCTGTCACACGGCTGACCATTGCTCCTACCATGTGACAGGGGCCGGCCAATGGCATCGATAGCCCCTGTCACATGGTAAGAGCAAAGGGCCATCTGCACCATTTTGATTTGTGGCAGCTGATGGCCCGAGAGAGGGACATCACTCCCGGGACCCCCAATGGACCACCAGGGATTTTAGGCAAGTTTTTGGGGGGTCGGGAGGGTGGAGGATTGTAAATAATTAGATCTGAAGAGTTGGGGTGGTTTTTTTTTCTGTGTGCCCTTTCTCTCCCCCCCCCCCCAAAAAAAAAAATGATAAGAAAACCACACGAAATTTCAAGGGGTTTTCCTATCATTTTCAGGGACCCCCAATACATGACGAAAAAGGAAATATCGTACGATATTTCCTTTCGTCATAAAAACGATGCACATCCCTAAAACAGACATACTCATCAATTCGCTTTGAAAATGCGGGATTAAGTCTGTGTGTCCTTTCTACATACAGGGGACAATACTCAAAGGTTGTCCATTTATCTAAGTTATCCAGGTAGACATATCCGGCTGCTTAGATGGGACATTCATCAGGTAACGAGCAGGTCTAACTTATGAGGCTAAGTTATCCATCTAAGGCCAAATATTGCTTCTTAATCAGATAACTTATCTGGCTAAATAGTGCCACCCTGATCTGCCCTTAAAAGATAGCTGGATAAGTCTACTTATCTGGCTATCAAGCACTAAATGTGCTTTCAATATCAGGCCTACAGACTTTAGCCCTATACGGGCTGTTATACAATTTCCCTCCTAATGCATAAATATTAGGATTACATTTTCAAAGATCTAGTAAGAAATTGCATATCTTTCTAATTTTAGCTGCAATTCTTTAGGGCCATTTTCAGCCATAATCTAGCTGGCTAAACTGTGAGTGAAACTTAGCCTGTAATTAACATCAAACTAGCCACTGAGCAACTGAGTGAAATTACCACTGCCCCCCACAAGGATCTACCCACCTAACTTCTGAATAAAATATTTATCTATAAAACTGTATTATTTATTGCTTATTTTGGCTATCAGTGATCTCTCAGAATAAAGACAAACTTCACCATAGATTCACATATGAATCTTTAGGTGGCTCAAAAGTCATATATCCACTCATAGTAGCTAGTGCCACAGACATTTTGCTGCATATAAGTTACCCACTAAAGATTTACTTTCCTTTCTCTTTCTTCTATTAGCCTCAGTAACAATACTCTTCAACTCAGAAATGGTAACTTTCAAACCAGCACACAGGCACACTTTGCCATGTGTGTATTGAGGTGCACGCCCAGATGAGTGGCCATTTTATAATTTGCGTGGTCATATGCACACACATTATAAAATAGCCTGGCCACATGCACACGCACATCCAATTTTAAGTGGACATGCACCTAGGCATACAAATCCTGATTCTACCACATAAATCAGAATATTTTATAACAGGTGTGCATCCACACCATTGCCAGTTTCACCAGATCATGCAGCAATTCACCCAGTTAAGAGCTAGATCCTCCAAACCCTCTTGGTTTGATAGCTTGCTCCCCAGCTACCCCAGACCCTTTAAACCCATCAGGAATAGTTAATTTCTTTTAATTTATGTTACACCTCCTCCATAGAAGAAGTAAAGTTATGCAGCAGTAGCCCTAGGTGTATGCCAGGGCACGTATGTATTTATGTGCACATCTCTTGATCAAGCCCTGCCCAGACCATGCCCAGATTACCTTGTCCATTTTAGCATCTGCCCTCTGGACCAACTAATTGGTTTATCGCCTCCTATGTCCTGCTGGTTATTAGTCTTGCTATGCATTCTAGCATCCTTCCTGCTTTTGCTGTTGCCTTGCCTACTTGTTTAGCCATCTTTTTTTTTTTTATAATTTAAAGTTTTTTATTAAGCATAGTATTGTTAAACAGTAAATCACTCCTGCAGACAGCAGTGAACATTGTTTAAGTGTTTATCAAAAAACGTGAATACATGAACAAACATGGTGAGTCCTTTGATCATCAGATACAATTATCCCCAGATCTTGTGCTTATTTTGTGTACATAACTTCATCCCATATACTGTTCTTAGGGATGTGCAGCAGGGACGGATTTGTCCCATTCGGTATTCATATTTGTCGGGACCCAAATCTGTTGCATCTGTTCTCGGGGGACCCCGATCCTTTCATTAGTTACATATGTATTCGTTTCCCAAAAAAAACCCCATCCCAACCCTTTAAATTTAATTAACTACAACCCCCCACCATCCTGACCCCCCCAAGACTTGCCAAAAGTCCCTGGTGGTCCAACGGGGATCCTGAAGTGATCTCCTGCACTCGGGCTGTTGACTGCCGGTATTCAAAATGGCGCCGATAGACTTTGCCCTCACTATGTCACACGGGCTACCGGTGCCATTGGTCGGCGCCTGTCACATGGTGGATAGCATGTGTGTAAATGTGTAATTAAGAGCCTATATAAGTGAGAGAAAAAGCATGTGTATATGTGAGTAACTGAGAGCATGTGTGTATAGGTGTGTAATTGAGAGCCAGTGTAAGTGAGAGCGCTCGTATGTGACTGAGAGAGAGGAGGAAGTTCCAAGCAAACCACCCCTCCTCCTGCTAATTCAAAACAATCTCAGGAGACCTGGATATCAAACATTCCCAGGCATTCAGAGCAAAACAATTTTTGTATCCTTATTTTTCATTACTTGGTCTTTGTGTCTGCTATTTTGAAATATTTTATTGGTATCTAGAAATTTTTTATGAGTTTTTAATTGTTGGATATTCCACTCATCAGCTGTTTTGAAATAATCTGTTCTTTTTGTTAGTATGGTTTTACTGCTCCTGATTTTATATTTCTTGATTTGTTTTATAAGGATGGGTGATGTTTCTTTTTTTCATTTGTTGCACTGCATAGTGTCTCTCTGGCTTATTGCAGTTTCCAATTCAATTTTTTCTGCATGCTTCTAATTATGGGGTAGATTTTAAAACCCCTGCACGCTGGCGTGCCTATTTTGCATAGGCCGCTGGTGCACGCAAAGCCCCGGGACGCGCATAAGTCCCGGGGCTTCCTAAAAGGGGTGGGAGGGGGGCATGTCCAGGGGGCGTGTCCAGGGGCAGGGGCGGTCCGGGTCGGGTCTGGGGGCGTGGCGACAGTTCGGGGGCGGGCCGGGCGGGCCTGTGCCGAGGGATGCTGGGGCGGCTCGCGCAAGTTACGCCTGCTTCAAGCATGCATGTATTTTTTGAAGATCTACCTCTATGCGTTTTGGTCTCTTTATTCTTTGTTAGGTGAGGGTCAGCACATGTGATTTAGGTGAGGTTTTCTGCTGGCATGTAGTTTCTGTGTAGGGTTCTATAGCAGCCTGACTTGGTCCATTTTCCTAATAGGAGATGCATTGGTGTCTTAAGGCCTGGTGTAATATTTCTAGTGTTGCCTTTTCTTAGGTAAGTGCTGGAAATTAGTGCTGTTTTGGTGTGGGATGTTTACTTTTTATGCAATTTCTGTTCAGACAGAATACATATCTTTTCCTTGTGTCATTTTAAACAATAAAAATAATTACCGAACCTTTACTTTTTATTTCCACTGTGAATTGAAATGAGCAGTGTGTCACACATGTGAGCGTGACCTGTCAGGTGTGTCACGATGGGAAAAAGGTTGAGAACCACTGGCCTAGACAACCAACAGGGCTTGAGTAAAGCGATACAGTATCATTAACATACAGGGTGGCAGTATGGAATTGACACAGAAACAAGGTCGAAACAGCTGAGAGTAGACCCATGTCAACTCAGCCATTCTTTAAAAGTACAAAATTTAAAAAGTAAAATAATGGAATCACAATCCTACGTATGTGTTTTCTCATTTTATTTATCATGAATATGGCTGCTGTTGTTCGACTTTGTTACATTTGGGCTTTACTGATAGCCTGCTGTTTTGTATTCTTTCTGTGATGATTAATACAATTTAAATTACAAAAAAAAAATTTAAAAAGTAACAAATCATTGAAAGGACATATAATATGGGCAACCAGGACATTTGGCTTCCCTTGCCCTGGCTCCCTTCATAAAACACACCCATACTCTGAAATAATACAACAAACAACTAATTGGAATGTCAAAAAGGCCACAGCTTTATTAACATAACAATATTTCACCAGAGCTGCCAAATGCCAAATACAAATGCCTCACCCCAGCAGATGTCCTGCTGCCCAGGTTACCTGGCCTGTAACCACCAGCAGCATCCCGCCATTCACCGGGACACCCACCACAACCCAACAAGGAGTCCCCACCATATGATTGAACCCGATCACATGCGTTTACTCAGTGTTGTAGAATCCTACCACCTAGCGCAGTGATGGCCAACCTTTTGAACTCGGTGTGTCAAAATTCGTAAAAAAAACCAAGCATAACTCGGGTGGTGTGTCACTTCTAGAAAACTCCATAATTTTGTGATATTTGTAGCTCTAATAACAAAAAGTTATAATTTTAATATATGTACTGTATTTATTAATAAAGCAAAAACAAATAATTCTTTACCTTACCTGCTTAGTGACTTTTTTGTTGCTGAATTTCATTGGCTAAATCTTCAATTGAAGGTTGGTATTTCGTACACTTCAAGCCCAAGCAAGCGCTACTAACTTCATCTGTCAGTCGGTTTCTTTTATTGGTTTTATTATTATTTAACGCTGAGAATAAGGTCTCACAAAAGTACGTAGAGGGAAAAATTGTGAGTAAAGCCATCGCTAGATTTTACAGAGTGCTAAAAGTGTCCGGTAATCAGTTCCAAGCACTCCAAATTTCCTGTTCGTAGTGGCACTCCTCTTCATTCTCCAAGCGATACCTTTCCAGATTCTCAAGCTTTGACCTCAAGTCGACAAACACCTGAGCCCAGATGCTGTCTTGAAATTCTGCAAGTTGCATCTCCAAATCATCAATTTGCATCCATTGGAAACCATTTCATTCCAAACTACTGTAGACTACTACATCCGGATACTTAATTATTTTCATTGTCTGTTCCAGGCTTCTAAATTGATTAAATCTTTCACCGAACTGGTCAAGTAAAGAGTTTAAAATATGCTGGTACTTTATATGCAAGAGCTCCATTTCATTTTGTACAGTTGCGCTGGCCTTCTGAAAATACTTTGTTACTCGAGGAAAATACTTATAAGTTTTAGTTTCTACATCTCGCTTGAAAATTTTAAGTTTACTTTCAAAAGCTGTTATGTATCCAAACATAACATCAATACTTTTGCCAAAACCTTGTAACTTTAAGTTCAGTTCATTAATATGAACAGAGAGATCTGTAAAAAACATCAGTGTGTTGTCCCACTTATGATCATTTAGCTGAGGAAAGTTTCCCAGATCCTTATCCTCAAGAAATACCTTACTTTCTGCTAAGCACTCCACAAACCGCTCCAGAACTTTTCCTCGGCTCAGCCATCTCACATTATTGAACATCAGCAGTCCACTGTAGGTTGAATCAACTTCCAGTAAAAGTGCAGAAAATTCCCGCTTGTGAAGGGGTCGAGCAGCTATTAAATTCACTATTTTTGTTACAACTGACATTAAGTCATTTAATTCGGTGAATCCTGCCTTGGCACATTACGCCTCCTGATGGATAATACAATGAAAAGGCACAAGTGGATGTCCAATAGCTTCCATAAACAATTTTACAAATCCCACTTTTTTCCCCACCATGTTGGGTGCCCCATCTGTCGTCACTGACACAACTTTAGAGATATCAATGCTTAGGTCATTTTTTTCTTTTTCTCTTTTTTTTTTTTTAATTCTTTATTTTCAAATTTTCCATTATTTGATACACAATCAGAATACTAACATCCAACTTACATCTTACATTTACAATTTCTGAAATCACATTCGATATACAATTTCTATAAAGCTATAACTAATCCATAAATTGTCACACCTGACATATTCAAACTTAAAATTTTTGCATATTCAAATATGAAAAGGAAAAACAACAAAAAAGTATCCTCTAATCTCTTTCTATTAGAGAAGGAACATTGAGGCTATGTGAGGAATCTAGAATAAATGAGGAGACTAATAAGGAAAAAAAAGAACAATATCGATAGCTATTCATATTTACCAGCTGATTACTTATTACTTATGCCATTTCACACACTTAATTGTACCCCCAGATTTGGTGACTCATTGGGCAATGGTGTAGATGCTATAGGCTGTTGTTGAGCTTCAAGAAATCTATGTAATTGTTCTAACTGAAAAAAAACACATATTCAGCTTCCCCTTTCTTTAACTCACATCTACACATGCTTAGGTCACGGAATGTTTGTATAACAATCTTACATATTTCGCTTCCTGATGTTCTTATTGGCACTGATTCTAACTTTTGTCAACTCTTCTCTCATTGTGAGATCATCAGAATATCGACCAATAATGGTCAACTGAGCATTTGATGTGACGTCAGTAGTTTCATCAAGAGAGATCGAAAAATATTTACAATTATTTAAGTCTCTTTTTAATTGATGCTGTATGTTTGTGTTCAGTCTCATTATTCTGTCTTTCATGACATTTCTACTGAGTGGTAACTCAGATATTTGCTTAATAATTGCATCTTTATTCTGCATATCGTGAAATAGAACTGGTGCACATCTTAGAAGAGTTTCTTTAATCAATTCTCCTCCACTGAGGGCTTTTCCATGCTGAGCTATGGAGAGAGCAATGCTGAAACTTGCAGATGTTAAATTTGTAGAGCCGGAGGTCACGTGAGGGGATGAGCTGAAGCAGACATGCCTAGCTTCGGCTCCCTGCTCCACGGCACGAAATCACTGACGACTATCCCTTAGCACGGCAAAAATCTTAATTTTCAACCAAGGTCAGGCAGCACATGTCGATTCTTAATTTTATGAACCGATCGCCAGGAGTAATGACGAGCAAAAGCACCAGAAAAGAAAAAGAAAAGGTGAAACCGGCTGTTGAGAACAAGATGGCCGCCGCCACATGTGAGGCCGGGCAAACGCAGCAAGGATATTTCACAGCGGAGGCCTTAAAGGACATAATCGCATCCACTTTGGATGAAAAATTAGCCGGGATCTCAGAGAAGCTATCGGAGGTAAGGGAAGCCCTCACGGAATTAGGTCCCCAAATTGATCACGCAGAGGGACGCATCTCCCTGCTTGAAGACGATATGACGGCGCAAACGGGGAAGCTGAGTAAGCAGGAGGAGTCCATTAAAGAATTACAAAGCAAACTGGACGAGGAGGGCAAACCTTAGATTTTTAGGACTCCCGGAGACGGTAGATGAAAAACAGCTTGAGGCTTTCCTGGAAGATTGGTTACCGGAGGCAGTGGGGGAACCCGAGCTCAAGGGTAAGCTGCATATTGAGAGGGCGCACAGGGTGGGCCCACGCAAAGAGACTGATAACCGCCCCAGGATAGCAATAGCAAAAATTTTAAGTTATGCCCATAAACAAAAATTATGGCTGGCATACAGGAAGAAGGGAGACATTGACTACAAGGGACATAAGATTAGAATTACCCAGGATTTTTCAACAAAAGTCTCCCAACTGAGACGAGCATTCTCACCTACATGTTCTACACTGGTAGAGAAGCAGATAAAATTTGCTATGCAATACCCGGCCACCCTAAAGATATGGCACGGGGGGAAAGGCCAAACGTTTGAATCCCCGGAGGCAGCGCAAAAATTCCTGACTTCGCTAAAATTATGAGGCCACTACTATATTCTGTAACAAGTCGTCATTTTAGTCACTAATGTCTGTTTGCACTTACAAATTGTGTCGTGGAGCAGGGTCACTTCAAGAACGTGATCTCCAGAGCCTCTGGGAAGAGGTATCTCTATTTCAGTAATCCCTGACAGGGGATTTTGGGTTGGGGAATGGGTAAAGGGAGGGGAGGGGATAGGGACTATAAGTTTGGATTTGGGTTTGAGGGTAATCGCAGCTGTGATGAACTGAGTCTGGACACTGGCATCATTCTATTGGAACTGCAAATGGGGACGCAAGGGAGGGTCAGGTTATCTGAGGAATACTACTCGGCACTTCTTGGGAAAGCAGAGGGTCAGGTTAGGCTGGGAGCCTGGACCTCTTATGTAACAGTCTTTCTGATTGTCAAACAGTTTGAACTTCCTGTCCATGAGTAAGTTCCGGATAATATCGTGGAATGTGGATGGACTGGGTTCCCCAATAAAGAGGAAGACAGTATTTCAGCATCTCAGAAGGTTAAAAGTCAATATTGCATGCCTACAAGAAACTCATTTGCCGGACAAAGAAAATAAAAAGCTACGCAGGGAATGGGTCTCTGAATGTTATTATTCTACAGCTAAAGGAAAAAAAGGGGGAGTAGCCGTTTTAGTTAATAAAAACACTCCTTTCACTTTAAGTAAAGAAATAGCAGATCCAGAAGGTCGGTACTTGATACTAACAGGCACCTTAGCAGGGAAACCCATAACATTATGTAACATTTATGGGCCGAACACGCCAGATCATTGTTTTTTCAGTACCATTATTAATTTATTGCTGGTTCATGCGCATGGGGATATTATGGTAGCAGGGGACATGAACTGTGTCATGGATGCAACACTGGACAAATCTCAACTCCCCAAAGGATATCGCCAAAAGCAAAAGACGGGAGTGTAGCAGCTATGTAAACAGCTCCGCTTGATAGATCCATGGAGAATATTGAATCCAACATCAAGGGATTACACTCACGTGTCAAGAGCTCACGGAACGATGTCTCGAATCGACTATCTTCTAGTGGCGAACAATATGTTTACAAAAGTGGAATCGGCAGATATAGGCGTAATGGGGATTGCAGACCATGCACCAATTTGGATAGATCTGTGGTCATCTTCGAACAGGAAATCACATAAGTCGTGGAGATTACCTGGCCATCTCCTTCAGGATAAGGAATTTCATCAGTACTTAAGGTCTCAATGGGACCTTTTCTACGAACATAACAGCCAACATATGGAAGACATCACCTTATTCTGGGAAACAAGCAAAGTAGTGTTGAGAGGTGCAATAATTGCTTATACCGTAAAAAAGAATAAACAATTGAATAATACAATTCTGGCTTTGGAAACGCAATTGCAAACAGCAAAGGCTAAATTAGCAGTGGATCCTTCTCAATCTAACAAAGCCTCGTTCTGGGCGTGCTTACAATCTCTGAACGCGCACTTACATTTACGATCAACAAAATCTATTAAATCATCGGATCACTTCTTTTTCCGGCAGGGAAATAAATCCAGTAAATTGCTGGCCCGAATGGTAGCCACCCAAAGGAAAAAATCATACATTACCGGATTAAAAACCACCTCGGGACTTTATACGACATCTACAGAGGGTGTCCTGGATGTCCTACGGCAATTTTACGAACACTTGTACTGAGAGGATCGGGAGGGAACACAGCTGGATGAAGATGCCTTTTTCCAGGACATTGACATGCCATCTCTTACAGACTTACAAAAAGATTTTCTCACCAGACCGATCACAGCGGGGGAAGTGCTGGGAGTGATTAAGATAGGTAAGAGTCATAAGTCACCAGGCCCTCATGGCTTCCCGGCTGAATACTATAAGGTCCTAAGCGAACAGCTTAAAGAAGTACTAGCCTCATTTTATAATAAAGCTTGGCAGGAGACTGGTTTTCCACCTACATTCAACCCCGCTTTTATTACAGTCTTACCTAAACCCGGGAAAAATCCAGACCAGGCTGCCTCCTACAGACCAATCTCACTCCTGAACTATGATTTAAAACTTTACGCTCGGCTCCTTGCAATTCGGATGGGGGCCATTATGCCCCATATTATTTCTTCTCATCAAGCAGGCTTCGTGAAAGGAAGGAATGCGGGAGTGCATGTGCTCCGGTTGGTGGCGGCAATGGAGACCTCACATCACCTTCAGACCAGGGCCATGGCCGTAAGTTTTGACTCCGAGAAAGCTTTCGACCGAGTGTCATGGTCTTACATGTTCTCCGTTTTGAGGAGATTTGGCTTTCCGGACACAGTAATTAAGGTGATTTCTATCCTATATGATAATCCTAAGTCGTATATTGTGGCCAACGATTCCATTTCTGCAGAAATCCCGATCCAGAGAGGGGTAAGGCAGGGATGCCCTTTGTCGCCGATTTTGTACATCCTTGCCTTGGACCCTCTTCTTAGGAAACTGGCTCACTCCTCGGAAATCCAAGGACAACAAATTGGGAGGGACAGTTTTACCATTGCAGCATTTGCAGATGACATGCTGGTATATATGACTAATCCCATGTCGGCTCTGCCGCATGTCCTACAGTTGCAATCAGACTTCGGCAAATTTGCTGGCTTAAAAATAAATGTAGATAAGTGCGAAGCCTTGGATGTTACTGGGGGCCTGCAATATAGTTGGCCGGGTACTTTTCCTTTAAAGTGGGTTTCCACTTCTCTGAAGTACCTGGGCGTCCAAATCCCGGCACAACCCAAGGATATATATGCGCTGAATGTACTCCCCCGGAAGCAAAAGCTTATCAGTAATTTGCAAGCCTGGCAAACATTACCACTATTCCTCTCTGGAAAAATTTTACTCCTTAAAATGAAAGAAATCTCTAAATGGCTATATTTATTTAGCATGCTCCCCATATGGTTGAAGAAAAAGGATGTGATGGACATGAATTCAGAGTTACGTAAATATTTATGGAATGGAAAGCGGGTGAGAGTACCCTTAACAACACTCATGAGATCAAAAAGTGAGGGGGGCCTGAACTGTCCCAGTTTGAGAGCGTATAACTGTGCATGCCTGGCGAGACATATAAAGGACTGGATATTTACAACAGAAGGATGTTCCCCCACACAATTTATTACGCAATGGGTGGCACCTTTCCATCCCGGCGCACTACTACAATGCCCAATTAAGATGCTCCCACAGCACTTTAAATCGAGTGTGATCATACAACCGTTAAGATGGGCTTGGAAACATATCTGCTTTTTATTACACCTTAGACCGGAGACCACTGTTTGTCAGTCGATCACGGGGAACCCAAGGTTTACACCGGGGATCTTTCAAGGGCTTTTTCAGCGCTGGCGACAGCAAGGACTGTCGACGATCATACACCTGTTAAACTGGTCGGCACACCCAGTTCATCTGCACAGCTTTCAAGATTTACAGGACAGGTACGGAATACCGAAGGAAGATTTTTATGGATACCTACAAATCAGAAGTTACGTCCAAGAGCATCTTCAAACCATCTCGTCCTTCGTGCTTTCTTACCGTTTAATACACATCTTACAAGGTCCAGATGGAAAACGGGAACGATGTGCCGATTACTATCGGGCGCTCAGGACGTTATCGCATCCAAAAAATTTCACTGCCTTAACAGAAAAATGGAATCGATGGTTGCCTAGTCCTATCTCAGAGACGGACCTGGAGGACTGTTTCAGTAGAATCCCTAAGATCTGCGAGAATGTGGCATTACGGGATAAATTATATAAATTTTATTATCAAGCCTTTTATCCGCAGTACATCGCCTTCCAAATGGGCCTCATTACCGAAAAAGCATGTCTTCGATGCCAGGCAGATAAACCAGATTATTACCACAGTTTCTGGTTATGCCCGGTAGTGGAGAGATTTTGGCATTCCTTACAAAGGATCCTGCTTAAGCTGTGGGACATTTCTATACCAATGGACCCCATATTGTGGCTATTTGGAGTAGGAGTAGAAGATGAGTTCTTTGTGGACACATATCGATTCCAATTCTTTTGCAAACTTACTATGACCGCTTTGGATGCTATACTTGCCCAATGGCTTATACCGAAGCCTCAATATCAGACGGTTTGGAAAACTAAATTTCATCAACTACTTCAACGAGAACAATTAACAGCTTCTCAAAAATCTGTTAACTACCAAGATATTTCGACAAATATTTGGAGAGATTATTTGACTCTAATGCCACAGGAAGCAGTACCATACTTGCAGTAGGGACAGATGGATTCTGACTAGGAGTCCCTTCTAAAACCGCAAAGAGCTCTCCTAATTTATGCAGAAAGGGTTTTATATTGTACATTAGATAACCGTTGATGCATGCTTGTCTGTATATTTGTCTGAATATTAATTAATGCAAACGGCAGATTCCAGCACCTATGACCTGACACCCTAAGACATATTTGCCTAGGCCGGGTGAATTTCAAACAGAATTAGGGGGACTTCAAGCTGCCAATAGAAGATACTCATATTAGAGAGGATGCCTGTTCTAGATGCCCTTGCAGGAGAGGTTATACCAGACTCAGTTTCTTCTCGTTTATATGGTGCCCTACAGGGAGGGGGGAGGGGAACAGGGGGGGGGGGAGGAAGGGGGGAGGGGACAACCTTGCCTGGATTAACTGACCCTGTATAAAGCTGAGTTCTTTAGCAGGGAGGGGTCTAGGGACTCAGCATTGATAGAACAAGGAAATGGGAGAAACAGAAAACTCAAACAGTGGAGAGGTATATTCAGACTGGGAGTTATACTAGGAAACCATAAACAGGGGGATACGGCGGATGTTTAGAAGCTGAGCAAGTGGACAGAGCGTATTACATTATATATATATATATCTGTTCCGAATTCCAAGGATCCTAGTCAAGACTGTATGTTGGTTAAGTGAACTATCCAGCTGGCCTGATTTGCCCTGCCCGTTGGTACAGGATTGGGGAATGTGGAGGTTATATATACCAAGGGGTATAAATGGGGGGTAACCAAGGCTCGGAGTGCGCACCGCTCAGTCTGGCTCTAGTTCTGTAGTGTTGGGTAACGTTCTTTGGGACACTTTACAGTAATTATTGTGCTTAATGTACCCTATTGTTCAATTATGTCTTGTACTGTTGCTCAAATGTTATCTTCTCTAACGTTTCTAACGTTTCTTACTGTTTTACTTCTGAGCTGTACTTTTGAGTCTGGCAAATGTTGTTATGTGATGACCGGTCACCTGTTGAAATTTGCAAATATTTTGTCAAACTGCAATCTTGTACAAGAATTCTCTGCTGTTAATAAACATACTTAAACAAAAATTTGTAGAGCCTCTTACAAATTTAAGGATGGAATTTGATTGACTCTTATAGAGGTGTAGCTGCCTGGAAATGTATTCCTTCCTTTCATCCTCACTTTTTTTCAATAGATGGGAATGATTAGTTTCAAAATGTCTATTTATATTCCACGTTCTGCTTACTACTGTTTCGTTACACAGTACGCAAAATGATCTGCCGTTTCTGTCAATAATGCCATACATCTCAGTCTATATCTCCTGAAAGGGTTGGCTACTGCTACTACCACTTCCTTTATTTAATCTTGGTTTTTTTATTTTTTAGGTTCTCCATCAGGGGGCGGTGACAGGAGATAGATAGCCTGTTAGCCCTGCAAGCAATTAGGTGTTAACTAGACTAGAGTCTCTGATGGGGTGTTCTCTTTCCCCAGTATTGCTGAGCGGAAACTGTGGTGGTTACACTGGCATCACAGTAGATTTTGGTACCTGCTTTAAGATATCACATTATCTATATGCTGACGACGTGCAGATTCTGATTCCAATAACAGAATCTATCGCAAAATCACTCACGCACTGGAACAACTGTCTAAAATCGATCACCAACCTTCTCAACAGTCTAAATTTGGTACTTAACGCATCTAAGACCAAACTCCTTCTCATCTCCTCCAATCAGGACAACCAACCCCCACAGTCCATCCTCAACATTCAACTAACTCACACCCATGTAAGAGATCTCGGGGTTCTACTCGACAACCGCCTAAACCTAAAGAAAATGATCAACTCCACAACTAAAGATTGCTTCTATAGACTCCAGGTTCTAAAAAGACTCAAACCTCTACTATTCTTTCAAGACTTCAGGACAGTTCTGCAATCCCTACTATTTGCTAAAATAGACTACTGCAGCGCTCTCCTTCTGGGTCTCCCCAGCTCATCCACTAAACCCCTACAGATGATACAGAATGCCGCGGCAAGAATTCTCACTAACACTAATCGCGGAGAACACATATCACCCATTCTCCGTAACCTACACTGGCTCCCAGTGAAATACAGAATCCTTCACAAATCACTCACTTTAATTCACAAATCCATCTACAATCATCTGCATCTGGACCTCAAATTCCCTCTCAAACTCCATATTACCAACAGACCGACCAGAGAAATATATAAAGGAACCCTACAGGCCCCACCCACAAAAGCTACTCGCCTCACCTCGACCAAAGATCGATCCTTTTCTACAGCAGGCCCAGCTATCTGGAACAATATCCCATACGACCTCAGACTGGAACCCTGCCTATTAACATTTAGAAAAAAACTGAAGACCTGGCTTTTCCGCCAGGCCTTCACAAATCCCTCAGACACACATTAGACGAATAAATACCCCTTTGAACTAAGGATCTCCATTCTAACTTCAAGTTCTGAATAAGAGACTACCTGACACATTAACTGTTGTTAATTTCCTAATCACTACGTTCCTTAAACTTTTTTGCTTCTAGCAGTCTTTGCTTCCAAGTTTACTACCCCTGTTAAATGTAACTTTGTTCTTCCTATTTTTTATTTATGGTTCTTGTTACAGTTCCCCCTTTCGATGTAAACCGATCTGATATGGTCCTCAACCATGAAGGTCGGTATAGAAAAGTGCTAAATAAATAAATAAAATAATGGCATGTGTGTAAGGAACACACACGCCTGAGATGGCTCTCCTATCCCCCAGGAGCCCCCTGCCACTTACAGGGCAAATATTCCAGTGTTTCCAGCTGCCTGGGTGCAAGTCTGTGGATGGGAGCTCTGGCTTCATTGCCTTCACTAACGGAGGTAAGATGGCGCCGTTCGTGCCACGCGTGTCAGCAAAAAGTCTCGGCGTGTCATCTCTGACATGCGTGTCATAGGTTAGTCATCACTGACCTAGCGGATGTTTCAACACTACCCCAATACAACAATAGCTCTGGTAATTCCGCCGCCCCAAACCTGCGACAACCACAAAGCAATTAAGCAGGGAGGGAGGGATGAGAAGAGACATGCTGGAAGGAAAAAGGGCAGCAGCACAAGATAACCAACCCTTAACCAGCACCTGGAGAACCTGTTTTACTCCCTTGATGCATTGGGGCTCAACCAATCAGGACACATCAGTGTCCTGCATGATTAAAAAGCCCTAGCATTGCCTAACCCACCACCGCCTCACTTAGGAGGAGCCAAGCCTGGTGCCCACATTATCATGGGCATCCAGAGACCTGGCTCTGCCCAATAGAGATGTGTTTAATGCAAGAATAAGTGAAATAAAAAGTAGAGCTTGTTAAGTTTCATTGATAGTTCTTAGGAATCAGTCAGGTAAGGCTCAGGGAGACTTAGTTAATTTTATAAAGCTGATGGGCGGCCAGTAAAGATCAGCCTAATTAGGGAGCAGTGTGTTTGAGAAGTGGAATTTTGAAACTGTGGTGTCATTTAAGTGATTAAATAAAACATACCCTAAGCTGATTAAAGCCACATGCAGGCTTGAAGGAGCAAAGAATCAAGTCTCCACTAGACCTGAATCTGAGCATAGAATATAATGAATACATAAAAGGATAGGGACATGAAAAAAACACAAGCAACTTGTGTCATTTCAATGAGAAGTAAGAGTAAGGAGAAATTAATTATATTTTGATTTTAATTATTAGTTGGTCATATACAAAGTCCATCAAGGCTTCAAGACAGACACCATTATCATTACAGAAGAGATACGGTATGAGAATAGTAGAGAAGATTTTGCTTCCTTTGGTTTAATTAAAGATTAGGATAGTAGGGAGAAGGACAGCAAAGAGGACAAAGGATTTAAGACAGAGATAACACACTCAATCAAGCACCAGCAAACAGCATACGCCACACTCTGATTCTGGTAAAACCAAAAGTGTGCACGCCAATAAATATACAGTACAAGAAAGTAAACAACTGAGAATAGTCAGATATAAAGATGGAGGTAAAGAAAAGTAAGAGAAAAAAATAATAAAGAGAATTAGAAAGAAAAGGAGCATTTAAGAAGTAATTGCCATGCCTCTTAAGAATCTGTAGTGATATCTGAAACTGAAAAAGAAAACTTATCACAAAGGATCACTATCCTTATCTAATATTCAACACGGTGATGGTAACTTATCTAATATTCAACACGGTGATGGTAACTTTGAAACAGCCATGTGGGTGCACATATACTCGCATGAATGGATGTCAATTTATAACATTAACAGTTTTCCCCGTTCATTTTCAGTTTGCCCCAATAAAGGATAGGACTTTCTAATCTCTCTAGCTAGATAGCCTCCCTTTTACCTTATTAGCCCCGACCCTTCAAGCCATGCCGACTAGCCCTGATTTTTTAATTAAAAAAAACGTTCACATTATCCATAGCAGAAGTAAAGTTATGAGGTAGGGGACCCCGCTGCGAGCTTCTGCGCATAAATACTTACATGCATACTTCAGGTTACTGATTTGGAATGCCTATGTCCCGCCTATGCCCCACTCAGACTCCGCCCACACCCTGCCCCATTTTTGACTCTAGATTTGTGCACGTACAAAAAGATACGTATATACTCATGCATGGGCATGACTTTTACGCAAATCTCTCAGATTTGGCATGCCTAGGGCTTTAAAAATCTACCTGATATATAGCAACAGTTAACCTGTATTGAAATTATTATAATGATAAATAGAAAATCAGCTTATACTTATCTTATAAAATGCTGTAATAGTATAATCTATTGAACCGAGGGTTACAATCCAAGAAGAACAAATTAAAGAAGTAACAAATAAAATAGTATTAGTGCAAGAAGTACAATCAACTATGATACAGTCAGAGAATATTATAAAAAGGAGACTAGAAAACATGGAAAATAAATTAAGGTACTTAAATCTAAGAGTCCTCAATTTTCCTAGTGTTAAGATGATCTCGCCAAAGGAACAGTTCAAAAAATATCTTAAAGATATATTATTGATATCAGGTGACAAGTTACCAGAGATATTAAAGGTTTATTATGTTCCAACAACTAAAAGTGGGCAGGAGTTAAAAGCTGGTATGTTAAATCTGAATTTGTAAACAGATTTAACTGCATATATAGAAGCACCAACTGAAGAATATATAGAACACAGAGGAACCTTACTAGTCTCTTTTAAGTATCCTGTTGACAGAGACTTAGTTCTTAGGATTTTCCTAAAGAACCGTAATAAATTATATTATGATCAAAAATTATGGATTTATCCTGACATAGTAAAAGATACTCAGACCCGTAGGAAAGTGTTTGTGGGATTAGCTAAAGAAGCCAGAGATATGGGTGCCCAAGTTAATATTAGGTATCCTTGCAAATGCCTAATGAGACACAAAGGAAACAGATATATTTTTTATGAACCCAGGGACATGGAAAAATATCTGGATAACAACAAAGTAGGAATCAGTTAACCTAATTATAACAGGTGATAATGGAATAGGTTGTTGGTATTCTCTTTCTAAATGTTTTTTTAAGTTGTTGTAACTATGCATAGTGTTCCCATTTTTTATTACCGTAATTGACCCTTTACTTCTTTCTTTATACACTATAAGCAAATTATGTGGTTTACTATTGTCTTTTCTTGGATATGGACATGTAAGTGTGGATTAAAGTTTAAGTAAACTAATTGTTTGTTAAAATTGGAAAATGATGATAAATATAGAATTAAAAAAAAAATGCTGTAATAGTATGATTAAATCGTAACCAAGAAAAGTGCAGGGAACTTGTATAGTCCAAATTCTTTTCAATTCTTTATTTTGTATCAGCAAACTCCACTGTTATGCAGTCAATTATCATCAGGCATAGTACAAAGTATGATTAAAACCAGTTCTGAAAAATAAGAAAAGAGAGAGGGATATTAGAAGTGACTAATGTTAAATTTATAAGGTACAGTATATTTTGGTAATTGTTGGCTGAATGCATTATTAAATAAATTGTTTTATCTAAAAGAAAAAGGATACAAGTATATTTTGCTGTTTATATCCCATTGCCCTTTCCTTTTCTCTTACTCCTGCTTCCCTTCCCAGCCATTGGGAGACTTACGTTGAGTGGGTCATGTTCCGCGTCCCGGCCGCACTGGTGCCGCGACCAGGCCTGCTCACCTCGGGCTCCCCTCTGAAGACTCCAGCCCGTCCTCCCTAGCCACAGCAGCCAGCTCTCGGCATCCCCAGCGCCTGTCCTGAATGCCTCTGGCTTCGCAGGCCTTACAACGGAGCTCCCGCAGGGGCTCTGCGTCTTCGGCGTCCTCAGCCCCGCCCCTAGGCACACATGCAGCCGGCACTCCTTCATTTAAAGGGCCCAGGGTGGGAACCTCAGCCCGGATGCCTCCTGATGACATCACATAAGCAGAGTATATAAAGCGAGGCCCTTCCCTCAGTTCCTCGCCTTGGCAAATGGGTCGTCACACTTGTGTGAAGCTAGTTGCCATCCTGCGTTCCTTGTTCCTGTGCTTGTTCCAGTGTTACTGCATTCCTGTGTTCCTGTGCTTGCTCCAATGCTCCTGCGTTCCTGTGTTCCCGTGGTCCCTCCTGTGTCCCAGCATCTGTTCCTGATTCCTGTTCCACGTTCCGCTACCCAGGTTGTACCTTCTCGGACTTGGCTTGCCTCTGACCATGCTTGAACTGATACCCAGTACTGACCTCTGCTTGCCTCTCACCATGTTTGGACTGCTGCCTGGAACTGACCTCAGCTTGCTACTGATCACGCTCAGACTGATACTTGGAACTGACCTCTGCTTGCTATTGACCACGCTCGAACTGATACCTGGAACTGACCTCTGCTTGCCACTGGCCATGCTCAAACTGATACCTGGAACTGACCCTTGCTTTGGCTGCCCATCCTCGGATGGATACCCTGGCTTTGACCCTTGTGCTCCATTCGGACACTCTCTTTGCTTCTCCTGTGACCACCAGGCCTGCCTGTTCTGATGCTACTTGTGGCCTTCTTCAAGCTAGACCACTAGGTGCTGCCTATCCTACCCGGAGGACCTTCAGTTCCTGCCTTGTACCCATGGTCTCACTCTTGGTCCTGGTCTAGCTCGCCTGTTCACCGACAGCCGCGCACCTCTACTCTTGGTGGGCACACCTCTCTATCATCTCCCTGGGAGACCCCCAGAGGCCCACCTAAGCCCAGGCAGTCCGGGAATCCAAGGGCTCAACCCGCAGAGCCCCCGGACCATTATTGGTGAAGCTCCTGTCAGCCTCTGTCTCCTTGTGTGCTCTGCCTCCTGGCGGTAGGTCTCTCTGGGATTCCTCAGAGGGCCGTACCAATCCTGTGCCAGGCCAAGGGTCCACCTCCAGCGCAACAGGTTATGAGTCTCTAAAGTTACATATTCAATTAGGAAGAAAGATTTTATGTTTGCCCCTCGATTGTTAACATATGAGGTTTCCTATCTATTACTCATGGCCTTAGGACATGTAATAGTGGGTGGGAGACCTCTTGTTTAGGCTGTTTATACCATCATGACATAAGCAGCTACCCTTTTATTATGAATTCATAACAGTGCAGACTCTTTCTTCAACCCAGCCACTGCCCTGCTTCCTCTTCAATTATTTTCAAGTCAAAATCTCAACTTGTCAACACAGGAACTGTCAACAATCCCTCCCCCACCATCACCACCACCACCCCGTCCCCCCTTGGATGATTTGTTGGCTAAGAACAATCTGATAATTAACTGCTCTAAGAACATCTACTCATCAAAAATTAACATCACTATATAACACCAATTTCTTATGAAATTGTAACTACAAGTCCATGCATGCAATGGGAGTAAAACTAGGACTGGGTCAGCTTCTCCCTACAGACATGGAGCTATATGGTAGTCCTCTAACAGGACTCTAACACCATGGATTTATGTGATAGAGTTGGCATCTGTACTGCATAATTACAGTATTAGCTTCCCTAGTTGCTTTGTAAGGCACACAGTATCTGACATGTTCCCAGTTGCTTTGTGAGACATTGTGAAAATAGGGTTCATTATTGCTTCTTTGTTTTCTTTTAATCATCACATCTGTTACTTTCCTTTTTTATAAGGAATATTAATGTTTCTGAAAAATTTCAAATTGATAGCCCTGGAAACTAGAGTCTTCTATTTTTCTACAATAAAAAGAACTGCAGCTCAAGTCACATTGCCTTGACAGAGGGGTTTCAGTTTTGCTCTGGTGAAGCTACTTTTAAAAAATGCAAAATGTTTTCCTTGAGATGTTCATCATGCAATTTATAACAGACAAAAATTAAACATGTTACCTTAATGGAATAATATAGCAGTCTACTGAGTTTTCAATAACTTAACATCTTAAATATAGTACACAAAAATGATTTACAAAACTCATTACAATGATTACAGAAAGAATCCTCTGATAATAAGTGCAGCAACTGTTTTCTAGTTCAACAGGGACCTGATATTTACTTTAACTACATACTGTTTTTTTCATAGTGACAAGCAACGTAACCTAGTGGCATTTAAAAGGCAGCATGCTGGCTTCTCAATTAAAATGTAAGAAAGAAATAATTCTGCTTACTGGGATGGCAGCAGATGGGGGATGCTGAAAAAGAGCATTCTCAGCCTCCATGATGATGGAATCCTAGCCACTCCACAACAGCAATACCTCTGGTTGGAATTCATGGTAGATGCTTACCAGTTTACAAAGGGAACTGTGGACAATGTTGCTATTATGGCTGGGTTATAGAGGAAAAAAGATAAGGGAATACAATTAGGAAAAATACAAAGTGACTACAAATTAAGCGTCATGGAGCCAAAGATCTAGTTAGAATTGGTTCCATTTGAGTTGGAAGGCTAAAAGAAAAGGAGGAAGCACTTACAATTTAAAAATGAAAATAATAAAAATATTACTAATTATATTTAAATAATATATATCATGGGAGAAAAATTATTTAAATGTCTACTATGATCCAATGTCTTATAGGTTCTTTATACCCATGGACTTTGCATCAAATTTCAGAGTGAAAGCATATGCTTATATTTCTTTAAAAAAAAAAATCGTTGCAGGTACAAAATGCCCATGGACTTTTCCATCTGATTTTAGTGTAGGCAAAATTATGGCAGAAAATAATGCATATAGCTTTAAAACTTCAATCTATGTATGTTATTTTCAGAACCTACTCAAAGTATGCCTCTAGAAATGGGTTCCCCAAATACGTTTAAAAGTATGGGCACTATAGAATCCCAAACATGCTTTCAGCTGGACTAACATCATCTTATCTAATTCTAGAAATGGACAAAATTGCAACCGTATATTTTTTTAAAGGATTTTTGTAAAAATATTTTTTAAAAAATTATATATGGAAAAGGTTGGTGGTTTTATATAAGGTTAACACTGTTACTGCCTGGTAATCAGTACCATTGTATATCAGTAATTATGAACCGCCAACTTCCTTCCAACTACATAGAAACATAGAAACATAGAAATGACGGCAGAAGAAGACCAAACGGCCCATCCAGTCTGCCCAGCAAGTTTTGCACTTTTTTTTTTTTCATACTTATCTGTTACTCTTGGCTCTTAGTATCCTTTTGGTTCTATTTCCCTTCCATCCCCACCATTAATGTAGAGAGCAGTGTTGGAACTGCCTCTAAGTGAAATATTTAGCTTAATTAGTTAGGGGTAGTAACCGCCGCAATAAGCAAGCTACACCCATGCTTATTTGTTTACCCAGACTATGTAATTCAGTCCTTGTTGGTTGTTGTCTGTTTCTTCATTCCCCCTGCCGTTGAAGCAGAGTTATGCTGGATATGCATTGAAAGTGAAGTATTAGACTTTCTCCCCTGCCGTTGAAGCAGAGAGCTATGCTGGAAATGCGTGAAGTATCAGCCTTTCTCCCCTGCCGTTGAAGCAGAGAGCTATGCTGGATATGCATTGAAAGTGAAGTATCAGGCTTATTTGGTTTGGGGTAATAACTAGGGATGTGAATCGTTTTTTGACGATTTAAAATATCGTCCGATATATTTTAAATCGTCAAAAATCGTTAGGGCCACGATACAATACCAATTCCCCCGATTTATCGTCAAAAAATCGTAAATCGGGGGAAGGGGGAGGGCAGGAAAACCGGCACACTAAAACACCCTAAAACCCACCCCCGACCCTTTAAATTAAATCTCCCACCCTCCCGAACCCCCCCCCCCAAATGCCTTAACTTACCTGGGGGTCCAGCGGCACACTAAAACACGGCACACTAAAACCCCCTAAAACCCACCCCGACCCTTTAAATTAAATCCCCCCCCCTCCCGAACCCCCCCCCAAATGCCTTAAATTACCTGGGGGTCCATAGCGGCGGTCCATAGCTTAAATTACCTCCGTAGCGGCGGTCCATAGCTAAATCGGGGGAAGGGGGAGAGCAGGAAAACCGGCACACTAAATCGTGTAGTCTTCAGCCGGCGCCATTTTGCAAAATGGCCGCCGCAAAATCTCCTGCCAGCGCCATTTTCCGTACGGAAAACGATTAGCGGCAGGAAATCGCTCCTTGACCCCCGCTGGACCCCCAGGAACTTTTGGCCAGCTTGGGGGGGCCTCCTGACCCCCACAAGACTTGCCAAAAGTCCAGCGGGGGTCCGGAACGACCTCCTGCGTTGAATCGTTTTGGTCTATGGCCGCCGCCATTTTGTGGCGGCCATTTTGCAAAATGGCACCGGCTGAAGACTACACGATTTAGTGTGCCGGTTTTCCTGCTCTCCCCCTTCCCCAGATTTAGCTACGGACCGCCGCTACGGAGGTAATTTAAGCTATGGACCGCCGCTACGGACCCCCAGGTAATTTAAGGCATTTGGGGGGGGGGTTCGGGAGGGGAGGGATTTAATTTAAAGGGTCGGGGTGGGTTTTAGGGGGTTTTAGTTGCCGTGTTTTAGTGTGCCGCTGGACTCCCAGGTAATTTAAGGCATTTGGGGGGGGGGGGGTTCGGGAGGGTGGGGGATTTAATTTAAAGGGTCGGGGGTGGGTTTTAGGGGGTTTTAGTGTGCCGGCTCACGATTTTAACGATACTTTACACACTCAAACGGCAACAATACGATTCCCTCCCCCTCCCAGCCGAAATCGATCGTTAAGACGATCGAGGACACGATTCACATCTCTAGTAATAACTGCCGTAACAAGCAAGTTACTTCCCGCTTTTTTGTGAATACAAATCCTTTTTTCCACATTACCTCTTGCCGTTGAAGCTTAGAGCAATGTTGGAGTCGCATTATCCATGTGTATGTTTATTGAATAAGGGTATTATCTCCAGGTGGGCGCCCAGAAGAGCTGCCTGGGCGCGCATCGGGAGAGCAGGCACTAAACACGAAGTACCCACTTTCCAACATTTTTTACTGTATTGGTCTGAGAGAGATTACATGTTGGGGATGAGAGACAGAGACAAAGGTAGCCTTTATAGGAGTGTTTGTGTGTGTGTGTATGAGAGAAAGGGAGCCTCTATGAGGAAGTGTGCTTGTGAGTGTGAGATTGAGATAGAGAGAGTGATCCTGTGTGAGGATGTATGTATGAGTTAGACAAGGAACCTGTACGTGTGAGAGAAAGAGGGGGCTTGTGTGAATAAATGAAGGTGTGTGTATGTGAGGGAGAGAGAGAGTGAGAGCGAGAGAACATATGTATGTGCTAGGGATGTGAATCGTTTTTCAACGATTAAAATTATCGTCCGATAATTTTAATATCGTCTTAAATCATTATAGAGCACGATACAATAGAAATTCTAACGATTTATCGTTAAAAATCGTTAAATCGTGTTAGTGCGCACTAACGGGAATTAGTGCGCACTAACTCCCATTAGTGCGCACTAACAGAAAATGATACAAATTGACACT
Organism: Rhinatrema bivittatum; assembly: GCF_901001135.1. Lineage (NCBI taxonomy): Eukaryota > Metazoa > Chordata > Amphibia > Gymnophiona > Rhinatrematidae > Rhinatrema > Rhinatrema bivittatum. The sequence goes on from NC_042620.1 coordinate 80,500,938, forward strand.
TTCCAGGTCAGTGAAGGTCAGTTAGGAATGAATATGTATTCCTATTGGCTGGCTGCCCTCTTATCTATTAATGTTACCAAGGTTCCCACTGAGGTGATGGTTGGGGGGATGGGAAATGGAACTGGAAACTCACGAACACCAACAGAAAATGATACAAATTGTTGACACTTCCCAGGTCAGTAAAGGTCACTTAGGAATGAATATGTATTCCTATTGGCTGGCTGTGCTCTTATCTATTGATGTTACCAAGGTTCCCACTGAGGTAATGGTTGGGGGGATGTGAAATGGAAACAGTTGGAAGCTTGACAAAAAAAGTAATGTGATGATCATCACTCATGTGACTAGAACTTGTTTGTTAATTATTTTTGTTAGCAGGCACGTGAAATGCTAGTGCATGTTGAATTTGCCAATCACTGTGCATTTTAGAAAGGTGGTCCTGGCTGGAACTACACAGTTCAAATATATGTGGTAATTGATTGTTGGTAAGTGTATTTTTTAAGTAGCCACACTGGCCACCAGTATGTTTACTTTTCCTCCTACTTAACTCACTAGCTCAGCTTTATAAGAAGGGCTTCTCTGCTTGTGTGTTGCTTTTGTTTGGTGTGAGGAGAGCAGAAACATCAGATCTTTATTCAATCTACTACAGTCATCTATTATATTAACCTACTCAATTTTTTTTAAATGATTTATTATATCACTGAATTAATAATTAATTATTATTAGGTGGTGGTGAATGTCTGACTAGGCTACTAGCCTAGTGTCACTGGTGAGGCTAGTGGCATTTTAGCAGAATTATAATTTATTTTTATTAGTACTGCAGCATTAATATATTCAAGCCTAGGTAGGCAGGCAGTGCACCACTCCAGCAGTCACATCATTGCTTCCTGTGCATTGCATTATGTGCACACATTGACTCCAGCTTGGGGACAAGGCAGGTCTCCTTTCCTGCACACATTGACTCCAGCTTGGGGAAAATGGCAGGTCTCCTTTACTGCACACATTGATTCCAGCTTGGGGATAAGGCAGGTCTCCTTTACTGCACACATTGACTCCAGCTTGTGGAAAAGGCAGGTCTCCTTTACAGCACACTGACTCCAGCTTGGGGACAAGGCAGGTCTCCTTTACTGCACCCATTGACTCCAGCTTGGGTACAAGGCAGGTCTCCTTTCCTGCACACATTGACTCCAGCTTGGGGAAAAGGCAGGTCTCCTTTACAGCACATTGACTCCAGCTTGGGGAAAAGGCAGGTCTCCTTTACTGCACACATTGATTCCAGCTTGGGGATAAGGCAGGTCTCCTTTACTGCACACACTAACTCCAGCTGGGGAAAAGGCAGGTCTCCTTTCCTGCACACATTGACTCCAGCTTGTGGAAAAGGCAGGTCTCCTTTACTGCACACATTGACTCCAGCTTGTGGAAAAGGCAGGTCTACTTTACTGCACACACTGACTCCAGCTTGGGGACAAGGTAGATCTCCTTTACTGCACACACTGACTCCAGCTTGGGGACAAGGCAGGTCTCCTTTACTGCACACACTGACTCCAGCTGTGGAAAAGGCAAATCTCCTTTACTGCACACATTGACTCCAGCATGTGGAAAAGGCAGGTCTCCTTTACTCCACACATTGACCCCAGCTTGTGGAAAAGGCAGGTCTCCTTTACTGCACACATTGATTCCAGCTTGGGGAAAAGGCAGATATCCTTTACTGCACACATTGATTCCAGCTTGGGGAAAAGGCAGGTCACCTTTTCTGCACACACTGACTCCAGCCTGGGGATAAGACAGGTCTCCTTTACAGCACATTGACTCCAGCTTGGGGAAAAGGCAGGTCTCCTTTCCTGCACACATTGACTCCAGCTTGGGGAAAAGGCAGGTATCCTTTACTGCACACATTGATTCCAGCTTGGGGAAAAGGCAGATCACCTTTTCTGCACACACTGACTCCAGCCTGGGGATAAGACAGGTCTCCTTTACAGCACATTGACTCCAGCTTGGGGAAAAGGCAGGTCTCCTTTCCTGCACACATTGACTCCAGCTTGTGGACAAGGCAGATCTCCTTTACTGCACACACTGACTCCAGCTGGGGAAAAGGCAGGTCCCCTGGTATCAGGGTTAGGGCACTGTGTGCAGGAAGATCACAACACTCCTGGTATTAATAGGGATAGGGCACTGTGTACATGAAGATCACCATACCCCTGGTGCCAGGGTTAGGGCACTGTGTGCAGGAAGATCACAACACCCCTGGTATCAGGGTTAGGGCACAAGTTCTAGTCACATTGACTGATCACATTACTTTTTTTGTCAAGCTACCAACTGTTTCCATTTCCCATCCCCCATATACTGTCAGTGGGAACCTTGGTAACATGAATAAATAAGAGGGCAGCCAATAGGAATACATATTCATTCCTAAACTGACCTTAACTGACCTGAAAAGTGTCAAATTGTATCATTTTCTGTTAGTGCGCACTAACTCCCGTTAGTGCGCACTAATCGGAAAAAACGATTTTTAACGATTGTTTAACTAAAAAATCGTGCCAAACACGATTTTCTTCTCCTGCCAGACGATTTTGATCGTTAAGACGATAGGGCACACGATTCACATCCCTAGTATGTGCATGTGTGGAAGAGCCTGTGCATTTGTGTGTGTGAGAGAACAAATGTCTGTACGTGTGTGTGTGTGTGTGTGTGTGTGTGTGTGTGTGTGTGTGTGCATATAAGAGAGAAAGAAGAAAATTTGAGTGCAACAGGTTTTACTATTATTGATTTTTTATATTTCTTTTTTATTAATCGATATTTTATAAAGAATGGCAGTGTTTGTTTTTTCATTGTTATACTGCACACAGAGTGTAGTGTTGTGTGGTTTCCAATTCAGCTTTTATCTGAACATTTTTCATTTTTGGTTTCTTTATTGATGAGGGTTTGTCTGGGATCTGTATATATGATCGAACTTCAGGTATTCTGCTAGTGTTTAGTTTATGTGTAAGATTCTACAGCAGTTTGGCTTGTTCTGCTTTCTAATAGGAGTTTGTATTGGTGTTTTAGGGCCTGGTGTAATATAGGAAGTTTACTATATTGTAATTATAATTCACTTTACTCATGTCTTTGAGTACCACGCCTATACCTAATAAGTGCTGTAATAGGCCTAATATCAATTAGAGTTCTAAGGGTCTTTTTTGCTTTTAGATGGGTTTTATAATTGACATATCATACATATAATATTTACATGCATTGCTGTAAGTGATATTTTTCTCTCAGAAAACTGTACTTTGAATTCCCTTTTTCATGTAAAATGTATTAAGAACATAAAAACATAAGAAAATGCCATACTGGGTCAGACCAAGGGTCCATCAAGCCCAGCATCCTGTTTCCAACAGTGGCCAATCCAGACCATAAGAACCTGGCAAGTACCCAAAAACTAAGTCTATTCCATGTTACCACTGCTAATGCCAGTGGCTATTCTCTAAGTGAACTTAATAGCAGGTAATGGACTTCTCCTCCAAGAACTTATCCAATTCTTTTTTAAACACAGCTATACTAACTGCACTAACCACATCCTCTGGCAAAAAATTCCAGAATTTAATTGCGCGTTGGGTAAAAAAGAACTTTCTCCGATTAGTTTTAAATGTGCCACATGCTAACTTCATGGAGTGCCCCCTAGTCTTTCTATTATCCGAAAGAGTAAATAACCGATTCACATCTACCCGGTCTAGATCTCTCATAATTTTAAACATCTCTATCATATCCCCCCTCAGCCGTCTCTTCTCCAAGCTGAAAAGTCCTAACCGCTTTAGTCTTTCCTCATAGGGGAGCAGTTCCATTCCCCTTATCATTTTGGTAGCCCTTCTCTGTACCTTCTCCATCGCAATTATATCTTTTTTGAGATGCGGCGACCAGAATTGTACACAGTATTCAAGGTGCGGTCTCACCATGGAGTGATACAGAAGCATTATGACATTTTCCGTTTTATTCACCATTCCCTTTCTAATAATTCCCAGCATTCTGTTTGCTTTTTTGACTGCCGCAGCACACTGAACCGACGATTTCAATGTGTTATCCACTATGACGCCTAGATCTCTTTCTTGGGTTGTAGCACCTAATATGGAACTCAACATTGTGTAATTATTAGGGATGTGAATCGTTTTTTGACGATTTAAAATATCGTCCGATATATATTTTAAATCGTCAAAAATCGTTAGAGGCGATATACAATAGGAATTCCCCCGATTTATCGTCAAAAATCGTAAATCGGGGGAAGGGGGAGGGGAAGGGGGAGGGTGGGAAAACCGGCACACTAAAACAACCCTAAAACCCACCCCGACCCTTTAAAATAAATCCCTCACCCTCCCGAACCCCCCCCAAAATGTCTTAAATTACCTGGTGTCCAGTGGGGGGGTCCCGCTGTGATCTTCCACTCTCGGGCCACGGGTGCGTTAATAGAAATGGCGCCGGCGCTACCTTTGCCCTGTCATATGACAGGGCAAAGTTAGCGCCGGCGCCTTTTTGGTTCCTGTCCTCCGACGTCACGAGTGCAGGAGATCACTTCCGGACCCCCGCTGGACCCCCAGGGACTTTTGGCCAGCTTGGGGGGGCCTCCTGACCCCCCCAAGACTTGCCAAAAGTCCAGCAGGGGTACGGAAGTGACCTCCTGCACTCGAATTTGCCATATTGCAAAATGGCGCCGGCCATATGGCCATACAGCCAGCGCCATTTTGCAATACGGCAATATGGCCATACGGCCGGCGCCATTTTGTATTGCAAAATGGCGCTGGCCGTATGGCCATATTGCCGTATTGCAAAATGGCGCCGGCCATACGATCAGTTCCTAGTTAAGTTTTAGGTTGCTATGGGAGTAGGAATGTGTCTAACGTCCTTTAAATGTATTCACTATGTGTCTGGTAGTGGCCTACCGGGGTCTGATCGAATTCTCAATAAAGTTTTTGTTGATGTTTTTTTTTTTTTTTTAAAGTGGCACCTACCTATAAATTAAGGTATGAGGGAGGGATGGGAAATACAGTCTAACTTCAGTTAGTCAGCCAGAGTGACTCACTGCTCTCTTGATTAACAAATGTTGGTCCCTATTCAAACCCAATCACACTACCTCAACACCTTTCCAAGGTGAGTAACTGAGCTGAACTATTCAACTTTTTTACTTAGGTATACACTGCTCCTAGCTTATTTCTAGCTTCTGGTTACTTTTTGTATTTTTTTGTGTTTTTTTTTGTGGTTTTTTTTTTTTTAATACAAACACTCAGTTCTTTAAAAGTCTGCGGAACACTCAGTTCTGCAGACTTTTAAAAATAAACACACTACCTACTCATATGTCTACTCATGCGCACAAACGTGAACACATTAAAAAGGGGCATGTCAGGGCATCATGAGTGGACACTAGACCTATGCATGTATGACGTATTTTATAAGGGCCATGCGCTTATGAGACCGTGTTCAGTCAAACTCACTCATGTAATGGATGGCCGGTGCCATCTTTAAAAATGTCGTGGGCCATCCAGTGCTCCTACCATGTGACAGGGGCCGGCCAATGGCACGGATACCATGTCACATGGTAAGGGCAAAGGGCCATCAGCGCTGCACAAGGTCTTTAAGGATAAAATTACCTCCTGCTCCAGAATCTACCAGAGCAAGAACTGAGAACACCTGGGAGTCCCAGATTAATGTAACTGGTACTGACAATTGAGGGACCAGAGAGGTTGCACCCAAGTTCAGGACCCCTACTGAACTCGGGCCAAGGAGTTTCCCGGATGGATAGGGCAAGTCTGCAGATGGTGGCCAGGAGCTCCGCATTACAGACACAGGCCGGTTTGTCTCCGCCGGAAGCACTCTTCCGGTGTCATCCGCCCAGGACCCAACTGCATAGGTTCTTCCACTTTGACCACTCTAGTGTTGATGCAGGGTTGGTAACTGGTGGTGAGCGGGAGCGAAGCCATGAAGGCTTCTTGGGCATCCGACTCTCCTGGTAACACTCTTGAAGGTGATGGTCAATTCAACCTGCCAAATCTATAAGGTCCTCCAGAGAGGAAGGGAGCTCCTGTGAAGCCAACTCATCTTTTAGCTGCAGAGAAAGCCTGTCCAGGTAGCTCGGAGGCAGTCTTCCTGCCAAGCGAGCTCAGTGGCCAAAGTCAGAAACTCAATTGTATAATCAAAAAGCCTTCTTTGTCCTTGATGGAGGTGTAGTAAGCTGGTGCTTGCCATGGCATGTCACCCAGGATCATCAAAGGTCCATCTGAAAACAGCCACAAACTGAGCCAGTTCCTTCAGCAAGGAATCCGAGCGTTCCCACAGGGTGGAAGCCCAGGCCAACGCCTTCCCTTCAAGGTGGGACAGGATAAATGTAACTTTAGTCAATTCATCCTGGAAGACGGAAAGCTGCAGGGCAAATTGCATGTAGCATTGATTTATGAATCCCCTGCAGAGTCTGCACTATTGAAGCGTGGAGGCTCTGAAAGTGCCAACAAAGGCTCAAGGCATCGATGGAGGTGGCTGTGGAGGAGGGAGAGCTGAATTGTCTGTAAGGGCATCAAGCTGGGCATGAAGACGATCCATGGAGGAGGCCAATGCCTCAAGGAACTGCTGCTGTTCTTGAACCTTGGATACCAGGCCTGGGATGGTCTGGAGGGCATGCGGCTCCACAGAGTCCATGGCCTTTGCAACCTGGTGCATCGGAGGTGGACCCTTGGGTTGAGGTGGGGTTGACGCAACCCGTAGGTGAAGACCTATGGGTCCCCACCATCAGCAGGTGGAATGGGCTGAAGCTAGAGTCACTGGAGCTTCACCTATACCAGCCCTCATTACCCTCAGGTTGAGCCTTTGGGTGCCGGGGCTGGCAGGACTTAGGTGGGCCTCGAGGTTAGCTAGAGAAGATAGAAGATTCAGCCTAGAGACATCATTCGGTAGATGGCGTAGTCCTATCCTGGACTGGATTCGGTACTGGAACTCAGGCACCAAAGAAACAAGGAGAAACTGAAGGCACTTAAGCAAAGGAAGGCCGAAGCCTTGAAAGTCCACATCCAGAGGATAGGCGAGGAGAGGCGTCACTGATAAGCTAGAGTTAGAGCTGGTGACGAGTAGAAGTTGTGGCAAGCAACGTAGAACTCTGGACACTGAATAGTCTGTAGCGTAGTCATTCAAAGCAGTGGTCAGGGTATGGAGAAGACAGGCATAGTCAATCAAGGCAGTGGTCAGGGCACGGAGAAGGCAGGCATGGTCAAGCGTAGCGAAGGTCCGGGGTGGGAGAGAAGCTGAAGAGTAGTCAGGCATAGCGGAGGTTCAGGGCGGGAGAGAAACTGAAGAGTAGTCAGGCATAACGGAGGTCCAGGGCTGGAGAGAAGCTGAAGAGTAGTCAGGCAATTTGTGAAGCCATATCATATAGTTTTAATGCAGGAAATAACTACAGTGGCTGTAGGTAGGAATTGCATCAATTGTGGTACTTACCGCAAAGTGCGAAAAAGTTATCGCACTCTGTGGTAATATCTATGCGAAGCGCTTATAGTTCACTTTGCGATAAACAGGCTATTACCATAAAACACACCCCTTTTCCTATCGCATGCGATATTTACCTCATTTTGATAAATATAGGCCCAAATGAACAAAAATAAATTCAGATTTGTTGGGGATTTCTTGTTGTTTTGCAATAACCAAAAATCAACTCATTCAGAACACTTTCCCATTTGGATTTAAACATCCCTAGTGGCTATATTTTTAGCTGCATAGCAGCTGGGCAATTTTCAAGCAATGGTTTGAACTTGATATCTCCTTAGCTTTTCAAAAATTCTTTTTTGCAGTCGATGAGATGGATGAGATGCTTTCTTACTTCTGCTGATCTGTGGCAAAGATGTTCAGGACAACTATGAATGATTCTTAGAGGATTGTAAATCCTTAGTCCTTTGGGCATGATGTTCTGCTTTTTTGCCTGCTGCTAAGTAGTAGATGTCAATGTTGAGTTATGCTTCCTTTTTTATGCTTGGCTGAGTTGTCAAGCTATGTAGCAAACTGCAGTATCTTCTATTCTATAGTATAGAGTTCTAGTAGCTGAATTGGTACTGGATTAAAGTATGCTACATTTTAAAAGATCAACAAAAATACATTGTAGTGCATGAGCTCTTGAGATCTAACAGGTATCTACTTTAGGCATCTGAAAAAGGTATCACAAACTGCAAAGACTCTGGTTCTTCCAGCACCACTACAGCTATAAAAACTCTATAAAACAAGGAGAAAGTAGAAACCACAACAGAAAATAGAAAAATAAATTAATAAATATGTATAAAATGTATTTTTACAATTGCATTTTATTATTTTTTCAATTGCATTTTATTTTCATAATTTTTGCAGGAGGTTCCAGTAGGGTGTGAGTGATTGGGTGGGAAGAGGAGGTTTGGGATAAAGGTATGTAAAAGTATTGTTTGAACTATCTTCCTTGGCTTCCTGGTGTGCTGATCTGCCCCATTCCTCTCCTTTCTCTTTCTCATGAGGACATCACTTGTCTTTTATTCTGCTATCCATTCTACAGACTGATCTCTTGCACTCAGGCCGTTGGCTGCTAGTAGCAATGGACGGCCAGGAGCAATGGATGGCTGGCGCCATCTTGTGCTCCTACCATGTGACAGGGGCTGACCAATGGCACCGGTAGCCCCGTGACATAGTAAGGACAAAGGCTATCTGCACCATTTTGAATACTGGCAACTGACGGCCCGAGTGCAAGAGATCGCTCCAGGATCCCCGCTGGACCACCAGGGACTTTTGGCAAGTCTTGGGGGGGTCAGGAGGGTGGGGGGTTATAATTAATTAAATTTAAAGGGTTGGGATTTGTTTTGTTTTTTTTTAACTTTAATAGGAAACGAATACCATACGTATCTAATGGATGAATTGGGGTCCCCTGAAAACGGATATAATGGATTTGGGTCCCGATGAATACGAATACCGAATCAAACATATCCGTCCCTGCTGTACATCCCTAGTGGAAAAAAGGATTTGCATTCACAAAAAAGCGGGGGAGTAGCTTGCTTGTTGCGGCGGTTACTACCCCAAACCAAATAAGCCTGATACTTTACTTGCAATGCATATCTAGCATAGATCTCTGCTTCAACGGCAGGAGGGGATGAAGAAAAGAGGATTTATATTCAGACAATAACCAACAAGGACTGAATTACATAGTCTGGGGAAACAAATAAGAGTGGGAGTATCTTGCTTAATGCAGGCAGTTACTATCCCTAACCAATTAAGCTAGATACTTCACTTAGATGCAGCTCTAGCACTGCTCTTTACAGCAATGTTGGGGGTGGAAGGTAAATAGAACCAAAAATTACTAATAAGGGCCAAGAGTAACAGATAAGTATGAGAAAAAAAATAAGTGTGAAAGCTTGCTGGGCAGACTGGATGGGCCGTTTGATCTTCTTCTGCCATCATCTCTATGTTTTTATTTGTTCTATTTTATAGATCTAGTCCTTTTCAAGCTTCTTATGAAACTATGTGAATGTGCAAATAATTATGCTACTGTGGCTTCTATTGTCATGAAATGGAAGAAAGTGAGCTTAATCAATGTCGAGTTGGTACTACCTGGCCTACCGGGTATGGGTTAGGCCCCAACAGGTGGTAGCAGAGATGCCCACTGACTGGAACCATAGCATGGAGCCTTTACCTAAACTAACCCCTTCCTCTGCAGTTTGAGCTCCTGGGTTCTGGGGGGCAGCAGTACTTAGGAAAAGCTGAGTGTAGGGAACCTGGATTAAGTGACAGTCTTGGTGGGAGGCTATCAGAGATAGTATCCAGGTACTGGTCAGGGCAGGCAACAGACAGCAGGAAGAAAATCCAGGCAAGGGTCAGGGCAGGCAGCAAATGACAGAGATGATATTCAGGCAATGGTCAAGGCAGAGAGATCAGGACAAACAGAGAAGACAGTGATGAGGGCACAGAACAGGAGACACAGACAGGGCTAGGTGACAGGCCATAAAGTATAAGAACCAACAGAACAGAGGTGGAACAAGACAGGGTGGAGAGGAAGCAGGAACAAGGCAAGGCCAAAAGGACTTCAGGGTGTTCTGAGTTCAGACCAAGCACACTGGCATTTTGCCCAGGGGCTCTGACCTGGCTGGCTAATCTCACTGAGTTCTACACTGGGTGCTAACTGAGGGGCTTACTACCTGCGTGCACACAGGATTACTTCAGGGGCTTACCCAATATAAACACATACAATTACTGGGATTATATCTGGGGCTTGAACTCAGGAGCTTATTCCCTACACAAAGAGTCACACACAAACTTTGATTCAGTACATCATGGTTCCAGGTACTTAGGAACGTAAGTTTATGTAAGCAGTAGGAAAATAGAACAAATAATATAGATAACAACTGATATATATATATATATATATATATATATATATATATATATATATATTTAAAAGCTTACATGTTTACAAAAGATTAGCCTGTGCTATCACATCCAGGAGTCACTCTCCCCTCTCTCTCTCTCGCATTGTTTTTCTTTATACATTAAAAATGCTTACGTTTTCCATACTTTGCTAATTGAAATATCATTAAAAATAAAATAAAATAAAATGCTTGTGAAAACAGTGATGTTCCTTCCCTCTGCTTTCTTATCAAATCTCAGGCGCAGCTGTGTTTCCCTCACTTTCTCTCTCAGGCTTTAGTGTAAGTATAACTAAATAGATGGACTCTTGCCTGTTCGTAAACATTTCACAGTGCAAAGCAGTAAATAGGAGTTCACTCAGAGGTTGACCTGTGGCCTTCAAGCTAGTCTGTATCTGGGTAAAAACTCTGAATCCATATGGCCTATCCTCTATATACATTCTTAGCAAAAGTAACAAAAAATGACTCCAACATAATCCACCCCTAGATACAGAGAATTCACACTGATACCTGCTGGATAAAAAGTTTCCAAACCTATAGTTATATTGGTGCCAGCATTAATCAGAACAATGTGTCTTATTTGTTGGATATATACATGCATTAAACACTAGTCCCTTCAGGACTAGCATATATAAAAGATCAGAGCTATTATCATATTTGGAAGAAAAACTAAATCCATTAACTCAGTCCTCCCTCTGTGTAATTGGTCAGATTATCCTCATGAATAATACCTAAACTCCATCTAAGCTTCATGGCCCTGGAGTTTAACTGACCCAGAGGTCTGCCAAATTTAAAACATTAGCAAGGTGTGCCTCTGGCCTGTCAAGAGTGTCCACAGTGATCGGTCTCAGTGTTTTCTGACATCCGTTGTGATCTCCATGCTAGTTGTTGTGTGTGGTTGGCCTCTCTGCCTTCTAGGAGACAAGATATATATGCCACCCTTCATTGATTATCCAGTATCAGGCCTATTGTTCTCATTATAGCCTACATGTGCAGTTATTTGGGTGCTTCTCCACCCCTCGATGAAGCATTGTCTCAGGTCTTTTCTCAACAGCCTCTTCCACTGGCAGCCTACAGCCTGCTAATCTCCTTATCTTTTAGGTATCTGGAACAATAAAACTCAGGTGTAAACACATAGGGGCGGATTTTAAAAGACTTATGCTCATAAATGTATTCCGCGTGCCGAGCCTATTTTGCATAAGCCCAGTGATGCGCACAAAGCCCTGGACACATGTATGTCCCAGGGCTTGAAAAAAGGGGCGGGGAGTGGGCTGTCCGGGGCAGTCTGGGGGCGGGGGTGGGACCTGAGGCCTCTTATGACTACTAGGCCGGGAATCGCGCGCCGGCACTTGGCTGGCGCGCGCAACCTACACCTGCCCAGAGGCAGGCGCAACTTATAAAATAAAGGTGGGGGTGAATTTAGGTAGGGCTGGGGGGGCAGGTTAGATAGGGGAAAGGAAGGGAAGGTGGGAGGGCTGAAGGAAAGTTCCCTCTGAGGCCGCTCCAATTTCGGAGCGGCCTCAGAGGGACGGGGAAAGCCATTGGGGCTCCCCTAGGGCTCAGCACATGCAAGGTGTACTAGTGGGTACCCGCTTGCACGCACCAACCCCGGATTTTATAACATGCGTGCGGCTGCACGCGCATGATATAAAATCAGGCATAGATATTAAAATCTGCCCCATACTCTTCCACCCCATGGTGGTGCAAAAACCAAAACCAAATCCCTGTTTCAAAAATCTATTCTTGTTCTTTCTACCAAAACAATTTGTCAGATTGACATACAGATAGCATATTCTGCTAAACCATTAACACAGAGAACAGCAACTATGAAGCAATAAAATTGCATCAATTCAAACTGTATCATTAAAGTGAGAACCAAATCAGTAGCATATGCAAGTAACTATATGACTAGGTATTAGCTAAGGGGCAGATTTTTAAAGGAGAGCGCACGGGGTACATTTGTGCGTGCTACCCGGCACGCACAAATGTACACCTGATTTTATAACATGCGTGCTGCCACGCACATGTTATAAAATCCAGGGTTGGCACATGCAAAGGGGTGCACACTTGTGCATCTTGAGCGCGTCGAGCCCTAGGGGAGGCCCGATGGCTTTCCCCATTCCCTCCACCCACCTTCCCCTCCCTTCCCCTATCGAACCCACCCCACAGCCCTACCTAATTCCCCCCCACCTTTGTTCTCTAAGTTACGCCTGCCCGAGGCAGGAATAACTTGTGCGAACCTCCGGCAAGGCCGCTGTGCTGGAGGATCGGGACTGCCCCCGGACCACCCCCGGACCACCCCCAGACTGCCCCCGGATCGGCACCATGCCCATGCCCCCGCCCCCTTCCCACCCCTTTTTCAAAGCCCCGGGACATACACACGTCCCGGGGCTTGCGTGCGCCACATAGCCTATGCAAAATTGGCTCCGCACATGCAGGGGCAGGTTTTCAGGGTTACCCGCATAAGTTACATGCATAACCCTTTGAAAATCTACCCCTAAGTGTATCATACAAATATTTCATCATGATAATCACTTATTACATTTCAAAGACATATAGATAAATATATTGCTTAAAAAGTGACTAAATAAGGCCACCCCCATGGAATAAGAAAATTCTGAGCATATCAGACCATAAAATGAAGGATTCGAGATGTCTTCTGTGGCAAAGGGTGGAATGATTTCAAGTTATGAGGTCAATGACAAAGGATATGTACAATTCTCGCAGCACAGCACTCTAAAGCTATTCTTGAAGTACAGTCTCTGCACTCTCATCACTAATTCAGATGTCTGTGTTTATGGATTAATACCTGATATGAGATGAATTAAAAATGATCTTAAGTAAATTAGAAACTCTAGAATAAAATCAGTAACTTCTGTATGTAATAATTCCTATATATATTATTCATATGGATATCCAATATTGGGCTTCATTTTCCACGCCGCTTGCACGCGATAAGGGACCTTTCGCACGCGCGCGATACCAGGATGGGGGTGGAGTCGGCCCCGGAAGAGGAGGAGTCGGGGTGTCACCGGGGCCGACTCTGCACCGACGCCGCGGACAGCGAAAAGGTAAGTGCCTTTTCTTGGCAGCTTTCGCTCCCAATAGCTACACCTCCAATGGTGGGCTATTGGGTGCGAAACCGGCAGCGATCGCACCGCGATGGTGCAATCGCTGCCGGCTAGCGCAGGCCCTCCCCCCGTTTCGGCCCCCCGCCCCTCATCTTCTAAAGTATCGCAGGCCTGCGATACTTTAGAAAATGAGGCCCATTGTTTTGTTTCCCCACTTTTCTATAAGATAACACTCAACATTGAGACAGAAGCAACCTACGTTCTCAGTCATTCATTCATATATTCATAAAAACTGTACATATAAGATCATGACACTTAATCTAAACCCCAAAAAGTGGAAAGAGGAAAAGAGGAAGGGGGAAAGAGTTCACAAGTACTTGTAAAACAAACAAAAAAAGCCCAGTTCCAAAAAACCAAACAAACAACCCACCCCACATTACCTCATTGCCTGCAGGTTCATGGATTGGTATGAATTTGAACAAAAGTTAACATGGAATACAAAAAAATTCAATTATCATTCCTTAGGATATTATACTTAGAATATACTGTTTAAAACATTTTGCCCATAAAACTTCAGTATGGTGTCTTTTTTACTTAAATGACTACAGAAGCTATTGTTTATTCACTGCACTTTTCTACAGTCAGTAACCTCTGTCCTGTCTTCATCTATACACAATGTAACATCTACAACATATAATGACACACAACAGAACACAAAATGACAGAGAACCACAAACAGTGATCAATTATTGAACATTAGAGCTAAAAACCTAGGCCTTTTAAAAGCAAAAAAAAAAAAAAAAGCCTTTGGATCTAGAATTAAGCAAAAATTATAGTTTTTAAAACAGATCTGTTAAAAAAAATGTAGGAGAGAGAGAAAAAACTCAGGTTTTATATTACCCTGCAGATCAGTCTTTGTTCTCATCAATCCATAAAAAAAGAAAATCTCACATATAAAGAGAGGTTAATTTTAATCTTTTAAATCACATTAGAAGGTAAAAAATAGCTATAAGCAACTAAGCTAGACAAGCAACTGAGCTACAAAATTAAAGTAGAAAACCGCTACTTTGATAAATTTTCACCATAAAAAAAATCTCACTCTTTTCTAACTCTGAGATTTTGTTTGCTTAAGCACAGGAACAAGAGTAGTTTACATTTCTTCAAACTTGGTCATGCAAGACGGAAGGAAGAGAGGAAAAAGAAAGTTTACAACGAGACAGATTAACACCTATCTCTTCTGTCCCTGTTTCTACAAAACCATTTTTCTAAAGCAATAGCTGCACAATTAAAATAATGCTACTTTAAATCAGGTGTTAGCACATACAAAAAGAATGCACATCTGCTTTGATGGCTACCTAAGGGGGTCATTCTCTAATGCTATCGCACGCAAAAAGTCCCTTTTCACGTGCGGTAGCTAGCTCGGGGCGGAGTTGGCCCCAGAAGAGGAGGAGTCGGGGCGGCACAGGGGGCCGACGCTGCAGACACATCGCTGGCGGCGAAAGGTAAGATTCCTTATCGCCGCCAGTTTCGCGCCGAAGAACTACACCTTTTATGGTGTAGTTCTTCAGCGTGAAAGCCGGCAGCGATCGCACTGTGGAGGTGTGATTGCTGCCAGCTATCGCAGGACCACCCCCTGCTTCGCCCCCCACCCCCTGTTCCCGCTGGATTCTGCAACCTTAGAGAATCCAAGCCTAAACCAGTAAAAGATGAAATTACTGGTTTAGAGAAACAGAAACTTTTAAAACATTTCATTTTAGGCTATCTGCTGAGGCCAAACACCCCACTGTTTAAGGTGTGCCACATAGAGAGTAGAAGGAATGGGGTCAGCCACCCCCAACTTAAACCACAGGCCTGCTGGGAGGGGGACGTAGATGCTGAATATAAAATATGGGACCTGTAACAATGTTTGGTTGTAAGTCCTTTTCTCCTACATAGAAAACAAATACCACGAATCTTCACTGACTGAGAAGCTGGTTCATGCTTCTGATTAAGTGCAGGACTACAAGCTACAGTCCTGTTGCGGAAAGGGCATACAGTGATTACATCCTTGCTTCCTCTCTCTTTTGGATCATTCACTCCCCTCTCTCCAGGGGTCTCTCACCTTCTTTTTCATTTTTATTATAGAGGTATATTTGGGTTGACAGTGTTCCTAAAGAATTTCTAATTCTTTATATTTATCAAGTAACTGTTTATTTAAACAGGTAATTTCAGACTTTAAAGCCTCATTCTGGGTACTAGCAATTTTTAGCTTCTCAATTAAATCAGCCTTATGCTGCTCATAGCATTGTCTATCTTCTACCGACTGGGCAGAAGACATTTTTCCTGGATTAATTTATTATAGTTTTCTTATTTCAATTTATCTGTCAACATATTAAGGCATTATGACCAAACACTTGTAATATCTAACAGTAGCCATATTAAGTCTGTGCTCTGTTTATTTTTATTTTTTAGCATTGTGGCATTGATATACTCAGAAATCTTGATGTGACATTAGGATCCCATTAATTCTTCCCACAAGCTGCTGCAATCTCCAAAATATACTTGGGTAAATTCATGTTGGCTATGTCCCATAAAACCATGTCTATAAATGATTTGTGATTTTATTCTTTATAACAGTTTCCACTATTTGTCCCAGCACTGAAGCCAGGCTGTAGTTTCTCAAATTACCCCTGAATCCCTTTTCAAATATTGGAATTACATTGGCCACCTTCCAATCTTCAGGGACAATAGATGATTTTAAAGATGTTACAAATTAATTGAAATAGGTCTGAAATTTCATTTTTTAGTTCTTTCAGAACACTTGGCAATAGTGATCATAATATGATCAAATTTGAATTAATGACTGGAGGGGGCACAGTACAGAAATCCATGCCTCCAGCGCTAAACTTTCAAAAGGGAAACTTTGATAAAATGATAAAAATTGTTTTAAAAAAACTGAAAGGTACAGCTACAAAGGTAAAAAGTGTGCAACAGGCATGTACATCGTTAGAAAATACCATCCTAGAATCACAGTCCAGATGTATTCCGCGCATTAAGAAAGCTGTAAGGAAGGGAAAGCAATTACCGGCATGGTTAAAAGGTGAGGTGAAAGAGGCTATTTTAGCCAAAATATCTTCATTCAAAAACTGGAAGAAGGATCCATCGGAAGAACAAAGGATAAAGCATAAGCACTGGCAAGTTAAATGTAAGACATTGATAAGACAGGCTGAGAGAATTTGAAAATAAGTTGGCACACGAATGCTGTATAATGAATATGTTTGAAAGTTGGGCTCTAAAATTATTTAGCAACTTTAAGTTTTACTCAATGAGTGAATACCCTTATGCACTCACAAGGTTAAAGTCTGGATTTAGTATTTTTGCATCATTTAAGGAATATGAGAATTAAATTATTAATTTATAACTTCCTTTATATGATCAGATCATGTTTTTATTTTTTGTTCATTAACTAGCACTCTAATTCTGGCATTTCCCTGTATGGCCCAATGGCATTCAAAAGTTAAAAAAAATCTTAGTGTGCAACAACTAATGGATGATGTTGATGTGGATGCACTTCATTTCTCAAATGGTAAGGTAAATGACTATGTAGATCTATGAAATAGTGTTATGATACAAGCATTGCATATAATTAATATAGTCAGAATGCAAACTGTTCTGACCCATCAAAAAGCTCCATGGCTTACTGGTGAACTTAGAGGATTTGAGCATCAGAATAGGAAGCTAGAGAGAATTTGAAAAAATATGTTAGGTCTCTTGTTAAAGTTTATAATAATAGGATAAGAGAAATAAAACAAAGTTTCTTCTCAACTAAGCTGTTGCAGGCCTGTTACTTACAGTTGCAGCATGCATTGTTCCAACCATTGCCACTGAGGCCTGTCACATACAGCTGCATCATGCCATGTTCCAAACAATTTCAATTAGGCTTTTCCCTTACAGCAGCTAAGGCATGCCATGTTCCAAACCTTGTCAATGAGTTCTGTCATTTAAAAACTATGGCATGCCATATTTCAACCATTAACAATAAAGCCTGTCACTTACAGCAGCTAAGCCATGCCATCTTTCAACCATTGCCATATCGCCTGACATTTACAGCTATAGCATGCCATGGTCCAATCCTTAACACTGAGGCCTGTCCATTACAGATATGGTATGCCATGTTCCAACTATTAACAACGAAGCCTGTCATTTAAAAACTATGGTATGCCTTCTTCTAACCATTAACACTGTATGCCTGTCACTTACAACTACAGCATGCCATGTTCCAACATTACCAATGAGGCCTGTCATTTACAGATTATGGCATGTCATGTTCTAACCATTAACATTTGGGCCTCTCACAACTGCAGCATGCTATGTTCTAACCATTACCAATGAGGCCTGTCACAGCAGCTACAGCATGCCATTTTCCAATGATAACCAATGAGGCCTATCACTTACAGCTAAAGTATGCCATGTTCCAATCATTATCAATGAAGTCTCTCACTTACAACTACAGCATGCCATGTTCCAATCATTATCAATGAAGTTTCTCACTTACAACTACAGCATGCCATGTTCCAAACATTAACAATGAACACTGTCACACCTATGGCATGCCATTTTCTAACACTAACTACTGAGGCCCTAGCCAAAAATGGCATTACAAACTTACTGAAACACTCCTTAGGATTGTAAGACCCTTCTTCCTTTCTTCGTTTATGTTATTCACCTTCTTTCCATTTCTTGCTCTTGCCATGGCTATCCATTCTTTTGCACACTTGTGGCACTGCTTCATGAACCATTGATTTCATGGCCCACTAATAGTTGCTCTGTACTGTGCATTTGGTTGCCTACCTACTACCTAGCTATGACGTGTGTGGTTTACTCCGTGACACAAACAAATCCTACTGAACTTTTGAATCATGCAGGTACAGCCATACTTTGACAAGAAGAGTCATTGCCCTCTCAATGGTTGTCTGTGTGCTCCAGTGGAATGACTGGTATCTCCCATGGCACTCTGTCTTAATTCTATGCCTCTCATCCTACACCTTCAGATCATTGTGCCACTCAGCCTTGCTGCCATGCACAGATTGTACACCTTTATAATTTTAACTTCTTTCTGCCTGTATCTTCTTGGCATACTCAAGATCTTATGCTTTGAGGACTTCTTGCTAATCCGGGGTGCTGCTGTGTATCTCTCCCATGCTTTAGAATTTTTTATCTTGATATCAGTCTTTCTGATTCTTGGTCCCTTTATCTGTACCTTGGGATTTTTTCTGCCATATTTTCTACTTCATTCCCCTTTCATGCTGCCTTAGGGTCCTGATGCCAGTTTTGGTGCCACTTTGCCTCTCGTGCTGCCATCAACTGTTCATGACACTATTGTTGGCCATGACTCAAAGCGTTAGTGCCCAAAATGTGAAGAAATGTAACACTATATCTCAAAACAAAATCTTAACATAAATTCCCTATCTATGTATGTCATTTACTTCATTTATAAGACACGGGTCCATGTTTTGTATGCCTTCTTCAGAGGGGATATTTCTTGATGAAAATTATTCCTTTTTGCAATTAATTGTCAAACAATGGCTGCATGCAGCATTTCTTTCATTTTACCACCAGTGTCAGTGTCAAAGGCAAAATTTTGGAATGGTTTATAGTTTATTTACAGGGAAGAATGCAGGAGGTATATTGGAATGATGAGGTTCGGCATCTTGGGAATTGTAGTCGGGAGTTCCACAAGGCTCTCTTTTATCTATTTTGGTTCATGTTTACATGTAGCCTTTCTGTCAGATTATTACTGAAGCAAGTCTTAATTTTGTGATGTATATGGATGACATGTATAATTACTTTAAACTGGGGTCTAACCATCAGAAAAACTTAGAAAGATTTAATTTTGGTTTATGGGAGATAGAGGGTGGGCTTGTGCAAATACAAAAACATTGTTTTGGTTCATTCATTTTGTAGCACACATTTGTTAGGTTTGCATCAAATGAAGAAATGTTTAATGTGTTTTTTCTTTTATTTGTTCATTTGTTTACCACTATAGTCAATGAGGAAAGCAATGCAGGTTATTATGGGCTTTCAAATTGTGATTTTCTAATCATTTCTGTTGAAACTGGAGGGTAGACATCATTATAAGGGTGAAGATATGCCAACACATCAAGACTATGTCAATGTGGCACCACATGTTTCATTAAGAGACCAAGGACCTTCAATAGGGCAAAACGGTACCAGTAGAGGCAGGAGTTCTCCAAGGCACCATTAGAGGAGCAAAAGAGCAGCAAGATTGGCCAGATAACCTCAAGTCTACAAAGGTATGGCAAAGAGCACCAACAAGAGTGGCATGAACCTCCCAAGATTGTATGAGGGGGGCAAAGTGGCACCAAGTGTGGCATAATAGCTCAAGGCACCATGAAGAAGGAACAAATCACTAAAAGAGACAGAAATTCCCCCAAGGCAGTGCTAAAGGGTTAAAGTAATTGAAAGAATGGCATGAGAGGTGCAAAGCAGTCACTCACAGTAGCATGAATACCCCAAAGATCCAAATGAGGGGCAAAGGGCTCCAACTAAATTGGTAGAAAGCCCTAGGCAGGAAGAAGCTAGATAAAATCCTTGAAGGAAGCCTGATGTCATTTCTTTATGGCTTCATTAAGTAAAGGAGCTAGCAGTTCTGGCATGGAGTTGGTCTTCACTGGAGGCTAAAATGCTACTGACTAGAGGCACCAAATTTCACTTTAGCCACTAGCTATTTAATATCCTGTGAGTCAGGGAATCCAAGACACAATTCTTCTAAATCGTTTTTTGCAAATGCTGCCTCCAGTAGCTCAGAAGCAGTAATTATAGAGGAGAATGGACCTGGTTCTGGGTGCTCCACTTCTACAGCCCTTGCCTCTTGCTGTGCTATAATCCATTGAAAAATAAATACCAGATGAAATTGATAGTCGCAAGAACTCTAAAGGAATAGAGTTTGAAAAAAATGTCCAAGAGGTCATGAAACCATTAAAATTAACTGAGTGGGTAAGGCCTGTGTAAATCATTTATGTCCAGGGCAAGACCAAGAGTTGGCCAGTACAATAGGAAAGGGGATTTGAAAATCATCAAGAAAACAGCTGAATCAGTGGAGAAAGTATCCTAAAGTACCAAGACCGGCTTGGAGCAGTAGCAGCAGCAGTAGCATTGGCAATTATAAATAGAAATGATAGCAGCAGAGTAAAGCAGCAAGTAAAGTAGCCAAAGGTGCAACTTGAGGGCTGAGATGGGAGATGAAATAATGTTATTAAAAACCAAAGGCACCATTAGTGGCAAAGTGGTACTGGAGAGGAATGAAGGTTCCAAAGAGTGGTACAGCAAGCATGCAAAGCAAAGGGTGGTGAGGGCAAGACCAAGAATTATTAAGTACTGTAGAGGAAGGGAGTTTGGAAAGCACTAAGAAGTCAGCTTGAGTATCAGAGGAAGCACCCTAAGATACAAAGACTGGCTTGGAGAAGTGGGAGCAGCAGTGGCATTGGTTATTATTAAAAATAAGAGCAGAGCAATGTAGCAAGAAGAGTAGCTGAAAATCTCCCAAGATGTACCTCAAGGGTTGAGGTAGGAGGCAGAATCATATCAAAAGCCTGAGGAGTGGTGCAGCAAACATGCAAAGCAATAGATGACCAGGACAAGACCAAAAGTTGGCAAGTATCATAGGGTAAGGAGATTTGGAAAGAACCTTAAAGTCAGTCAGAGTGGGGGATGCCTGTCTCAAAAGATGGACTGTGGTTGAACCTGCCAGTAGCACATGCATCTGTCAAACTGTAAAGATTGAGCCATGCACATGTTATGTACACAAAGCAGTGCAGTGAAACTGTTATTTGCTCATTAAATCAGTTAAGGTTCTAGTTGTTATTTGTAAAACTGTGGTGATAGAGTTAATACATGCTGATGTGCACTGACACCCAAGGCATTGCTTGGGGAATCACAGACAGAACAAAGACATAAAAACCTACAAATCATACATTGTGGGGAATTGCAAACAGTACAAAGGTGTCAGAACCCCAAGTGATACAATATGAATAATCACAAACAGCATAAAGGTATCAAAATCCCCAAAGCATATGGTGCAGGAAATTGCAAATAGCATAAAAGCATTAAAACTCCCAAGATGTACAGTGTGGGCAATTGCAAACAGCACAAATGTGTCCAAACCCACAAAGAATGGTGTATGGACCATTACAGACAGCAAAAAGGTATCTAAACACAAAAGGCTTGGAGTGCAGTCCATTGCAAACAGCACAAAGATTTTTCTCTTTCACTCTCATTATGCATTCTTTCCCTCCATATGTACTGAAACAGAAGTTCTCTTTAATTTAATAACACACAGATATATGTAAACAACTTCATATTTTAACCTTATTAAATTCAAAAGAGCTTCAACTTTCAAAATTGTTTTATGTCATTCCTATCATTGGACAGTTTCCTTAGACTGGGAGCTATTTGAATCAGATAGTTTTTATAAACTTCCCAACCTCAATATTCCTCAAATTCCTCTCAGTAGCCAAGTGCTTTACCAGGCTTTTTTAAAATTCAGATTATTTGGATTCACAGATAATTTTCCTCTTGAAACCAAGCCAAATTCTGATAGCTTCCCTGGTGTTTTTTAAAATTTCTGTCAGATGTCTCTAACAGCTGAAAACCCCGTGTTAAAACTGGAGTAAAAACCCATGGTAGACTCAGCACAACTTATTACATGGACTCCTTACTGTACTTACCAGCTCTTCCATGGTCCTTTCCTTGTGAGTGTCTCTTCTCAACAAAATAGGAGTGATTCGCAAAGATAGGCTTCCTCTTTTTCATCATTTCAGCTTGTTCCACTGCACTTTTATATTCACACATGAAAGAGAAAACTCCCTTAGCAGCAACCACTTTCTTCAGCAATTTTTTTATCTGTAATACTTCAATCACAAAATTCAAAACTTTTTATTTTTTGCAGGAACCTCTCTTTGCCCCACATTAAGTGCAACATTCAGTCTCTTAAAGAGACAGTACAATGTCACCAATGAAAGTGAAAGCAAAATGTTTACCCCTATTACCCTATTACTGACATTTCTGTGAAGGTGTAGGGGGTGAAGGTTAGGAAAGGAGGGATTATGTATCTGAAACTGAAAAGAAATATTTCTCTTCTATAGGGATACAGTTCTAGAATGCTATCCCCTTGGAGCTAAAGATAGTAGGGATGTGAATCATTTTTTGACGATTTAAAATATCGTCCGATATATTTTAAATCGTCAAAAATCGTTAGAACCACGATACAATAACAATTCCCCCGATTTATCGTCAAAAAATCGTAAATCGGGGGAAGGGGGAGGGGAAGGGGGAGGGCGGGAAAACCGGCACACTAAAACAACCCTAAAACCCACCCCGACCCTTTAAAATAAATCCCCTACCCTCCCGAACCCCCCCAAAATGCCTTAAATTACCTGGGGTCCAGAGGGAGGGTCCTGGTGTGATCTTTTACTCTCGGGCCTCCGGTGCATTGTAGAAATGGCGCCAGTGCTACCTTTGCCTTGTCATATGACAGGTCAAAGGTAGCGCCAGCGCCATTTTGTTTTTTGTCCCCCGACGTCAGGAGCGTAGGAGATCGCTCCCGGACCCCCGCTGGACCCCCAGGGACTTTTGGCCAGCTTGGGGGGGGGGCCTCCTGACCCCCAAAAGACTTGCCAAAAGTCCAGCGGGGGTCCGGGAACGACTTCCTGCACGCGAATCGTTTTTCTGTACGCCGGCGCCATTTTGTACGGAAAAAGATTCACGTGCAGGAAGTCGTTCCCAGACCCCTGCTGGACTTTTGGCAAGTCTTGTGGGGGTTAGGAGGCCCTCCCAAGCTGGCCAAAAGTCCCTGGGGGTCCAGCAGGGGTCCGGGAGCGATCTCCTACGCTCCTGACGTCGGGGGACAAAAAAACAAAATGGCGCCCAGGTAATTTAAGGCATTTTGGGGGGGTTCGGGAGGGTGGGGGATTTATTTTAAAGGGTCGGGGTGGGCTTTAGGGATGTTTTAGTGTGCCGGTTTTCGATTTACACGATTTACACGATATTTAAAAAACCCAAACTGCGACGATCCGATTCCCTCCCCCTCCCAGCCGAAATCGATCGTTAAGACGATCGATCACACGATTCACATCTCTAAAAGATAGTATTGGAGCTCACTTTCTTTCAAACAATTTATAAAGCCTGGTTATTCAAGGCAGTTTTTAGCTGAGCCTAGACCCATCCTCATTAAATGGAATTTGGTGGTGTGACTTTTTTTTATTACTGTTATTATCTGATGTTGTGAATTTGTCAGATTATAATTGCTACTGATTTTTAATATTGTTTGTTATTTTATATTGTTTTACACTTACTGTAACTCACTGGGAATGGGTAGTTAATACAATTGCTAACAAATAAATAAATCCCTCTCTTTTGCCCTTTATGGGTTATTTGCTCCCTTGGTGATATATCTTTTGAAATGTTAATGGAGATTATTGGTGCTTCACTGAGGAAAGGAGTGGGGTCAGATTTAAATTGAGCTACCATATGGCCAGTGCTAAAAATAATTGGCTAAGTCTCCCCTGGAAGTGTTATCATCCAATCCCTAACCTTCTTTCATTGGCCAAGCTGATTAAGAAACTGGTTCTTCAGCAGCTGGAGGACTTCCTAGAAGAATAGGACGTTCTTGATCCTTCCAGGAGGATTTCACAAGATCCATGGGGCTTAGATGCAGCTGGAAACTTTATTATGCACTCTATGTCTTGATTTGGTTAATGGACAGTCCATCATTTTAGCTTTATTAGACATTATGATTGACCATCTATGGTCAATTGTTCTGATTAATGGAGTGCTCTCTTAGTTTATGTGATTTCTTGCTGATGGAAAGCAACAGAAGGATTAGGAATGAATGATCCTCCTTGAAGCCCCTAGATTCTGGTATCTCAGCGCTTTCAGCAGTTTTATTTATCATCCATTTGCAGCCTTTAGTCAATCTCCTTTCATCCCTAGGGGATGTATTATAGAATTTATGCTGATGACATCCAGCTATGCTTGTTAGTTATTTTGGATATGGCATTTGCTTCTGATGCCCATACCAAGTGCTTTGGTGTAGTGAACAGTTGAATGGCCTCGAGTAAGTATATGATTTGTAAGGCAGTATGTAATAAAATGAAATGAAAATGATGTGCAATGAATCAGTTTTGAAATTCCAGAAATCAGAAATCTTTTGAATTGGTCAATAGGGATGTGCATTTGTCACATCCATTTTGGTGTGTATGCAAGCATACTCTCCATTTCCAGTGTATGCTAGAACGTCATTGAAGTATGCACATACCCGCCAAAATGGATGTGACAAATGCACATCCCAATTGGTCAGTTGCCTCTTCTAAAAGATCTAATTCAAGTGGTAATATGGAATTTTTCTTTACGCTTACTATCTGAGGTTCATGATTTGGGGATCTATTAGATTTCTCTCTGACCCTGAAAGGTCAAATTAAAGAGGTCACTGTGTCTGCTTTTTAAATTTAGGGCCTGATTCACTAAGCATTTTTCCGGTAGACGAGAGAAAAGCCTTAATATATGACCACCTTAGTATGATGAGGCATGCCGGACTCAGACTCTCCCAGGAAACCCTGCAAGGCCCAGCTAAGTCCCAGCGGCCCGGGTCCCTACGGGCTCCTCCCGGGGGGACTTCGGGCTTCCAGTGGTGAAGATCTACACTGCCTCTGTCTCCTTCAGTGCTCCACCCCTTGTGGTCAGTTCCCGTACAGCCTCAGGCCAGGGGTACTCCCCCGAGTGCAACAGGTTGCCAAGGCCATGAACTCGGCAGAGTCTCCCGCCTCCATGGCCCTACCAGGACTGGCTGCTACAGTAAAGCAACACCATCAAGCATTGGAAACGCTGGCTTCCTCAGTGGAGGAGCTACGCTCCCAGCAACAAGAGACTGCTATTGTAAACCCTGTGGGCCTCCCGGCCACTATGCTTCCTAGAGCAACTTTGGCACTTCCTGCACCTCCTAGATACAATGGAGACCCACGCTCCTGTCATGGCTTCCTTAATCAGTGCTTTATGCAATTTGCCCTCCAACCCTCCTTTTTTTTGAAGATCATGAAGGTCACCTTCATCCTGTCCTGGTTGGAAGGGAAGGCCCTGGCATGGGCCTCTCCCTTATGGCAACACTCTGATCCTATCCTCTCCAAGATGTACGACTTCATTACTCTCTTCAAGCAGACCTTTGGAGATTCTGGTTGGATGGCTATCGCTAGTCACAATCTACTCCACCTTCGTCAAGGGGCAAGAACCCAATCGGAATATACAGTGGAGTTCCAAACCCTATCTACAAAACTTGAGTGGCAAGGGAATTGCCTACAAGCCATCTTCTTGAATGGACTCTTGTCAGCTATAAAGAATGAGCTCTCCATCCGGGAGACTCCCATGTCTCTAGAGAACTTGATCTCGCTTGGCGGAAGGATCGATCATCGCCTCCGGCAAAGATGCCTAGAAATAAAGGCTCCACTCCCTTCTCCAGTTCAATCTGCAAGTGTACCCTGCACTAGGGGTATGCATTCATTCCCTACGAATTGGTAATCCGCAACATATAGGGCCATATTCATTGTATTTATGGGGAAGCGAAACGTATTGCGATTCCCCACGAATACAACGAATCTTCGCCGAATTATTCGGCCATCTAAAGGAGCCAATTTAAACAACCCCCCCCCCACCCTCCTAACCCCCCCAAGACTTACCAAAACTCCCTGGTGGTCCAGCGGGGGGTCCGGGAGCCATCTCCTGCATTCACACCCTTGGCTGCCATTATTCAAAATGGCACCACTGGACCACCAGGTTATTTTGGTAAGTCTTGGGGTGGTCAGGAGGGTGGGGGGTTCTAGTTAATTTAATATTAGCTGGGAAACGAATAAGAATTAATGTATAAATGTATCGGGCCCCCCCTTGCTGAATGCAACATATCTTCCCCCCGACATGTGACAGGGGATGACCAAGGGCCAATGGATGGCCGGCGCCATCTTGTGCTCCTATCATGTGACAGGGGCTCACCAATGGCACAGGTAGCCCCTGTGACATAGTAAGGGCAAAAGCTATCGATGCCATTTTGATTACTGGCACCCAACGGCCCGAGTGCAGGAGATTCCTCCCGGATCCTCACTTGACCACCAGGGACTTTTGTCAAGTCTTGGACCCTCTTGACCCCCACAAGACTTGCCAAAAGTCCAGCGGGATCCAGGAGTGACCTCCTGCACTCGGGCCATCGGCTGCCAGTATTCAAAATGGCGCCGATAGCCTTTGCACTTACTATGTCACAGGGGCTACCGGTGCCATTGGTCAGCCCCTGTCACATGGTAGGAGCACAAGATGGCACCAGCCATCCATTGCTCCTACCATGTGACAGGGGCTGACCAATGGCACCGGTAGCCCCTGTGACATAGTATGTCAAAGGCTATCGGCGACATTTTGAATACCGGCAGCCGAGGGTGTGAGTGCAGGAGATGGCTCCTAGACCCCCCGCTGGACCACCAGGGAGTTTTGGTAAGTCTTGGGGTGGTCAGGAGGGTGGAGGGGTTGTAGTTAATTTAATTTTAGCTGGGAAACGAATAAGAATTAACGTATAAATGTATCGGGGGCCCCGCTTGCCGAATGCAACATATCTGCCCCCTGACGAATACGAATACCGAATGCAACGTATGGCGTCCCTCTGCACATTCCTATCCTGCACCCCTGCAAGAGTCGTAACACCACCATCTTCCTCCATGGTGGAATCCATGGAGGTGAATCGGGGACAGTTGTCTCCCACGGAACATCTCCGCCGTAGAAAGGAAGGGCTTTGCCTTTACTGTGCCACTTCTGTTCATCATCTGCAGTGCTGCCCGGTTCGTCCGGGAAACTGCAACGCCTAAGCCCGGTGGGGGTCCCGAGCTTGGGTGCAACTGTTTCTGGCCCTCAACTCCTGCTTCCTGTATCCCTGGGTATCAAGACCCACACGTTCGCTACCACTGCTCTCATTGATAACGGAGCGAGTGGCAGTTTCATTATGGACGATATCGTCAAGATTTTGGGAATACCTCTTCAACCATTGGAGGTGAGTATCCATATTGCTTCCATCCAAGAAGAACATCTTCCCGGTCTTATCACCCATCGGACCGTGGCTATTCATCTGTCAGTGGGCACACTCCATAAAGAAGAAACTTCCTTCTATGTGTTAAAATGCTCAACCCATCCGGTAATTCTGGGTTGCCCTGGCTCCAGAGTCATGAACCCCAGTTCAATTGGCAGTCCCTGCAGTTGGTACGGTGGGGTCTGAAATGCCAAGCCACCTGTCTCCAGCCGCTGCCCCCCGTGATCCCGGTTTTACAGTCCACAACACTTCCTGGTCTGCCTTCTCAGTATGCGGAAGTCAGTGATGTATTCTCAAAACAGAAAGCAGACACCTTGCCTCTGTTATGTAAGTTCAACTGTCCCATTGAATTACTGCCGGGCACAGTGCCTCCCAAAGGCAGAACCTATCCCTTGACACAGCCTGAGATGCAGGCTATGTCAGAGTATATAAAAGAAAACTTGGAAAAGGGCTTTATTCGACCATCTGATTCACCCAAAGGAGCGGGATTCTTCTTTGTGAAGAAAAAAGATGGTGGGCTCCGCCCTTGCATTGACTATCGGGGTCTTAATGCTATAATGCGTAAGGACCGTTATCCACTACCTCTTATCAGTGAATTATTTGATTGCCTCAAGGGTGCCAAAGTATTTACCAAGTTGGACTTGAGAAGTGCGTACAACTTAGTATGCATTCAACCTGATGACATCTGGAAGACAGCGTTTAATACTAGGGATTGGGGATGTGAATCGGGCTTCGGACAATTGAAAATATTGTCGATATTTTCAAAATTGTCAGAAATCGGGGGGCTCCCCTGAAACGATAGGAAAACCCCACGATATTGATCGTGGGGGTTCTCTTATTGTTTGGGGGAGGGCGGGAAAAACGGCACACAAAAATAACCCCTAAACCCACCCCAACCCTTTAAAACTAATCCCTTTGCCTCCCCCACCCTTCCGACCCCCCCACAAAACATTTTACAGGTACCTGGTGGTCCAGTGGGGGTCCCGGGAGCGATCTTCTACTCCCGGGCAGTCGGCTGCCACTAATCAAAATGGCGCTGATGGCCCTTTGCTCTTACCATGTGACAGGGTATCCGTGCCATTGGCCGGCCCCTGTCACATGGTAGGAGCACTGGATGGCCCACGCCATTTTTAAAGATGGCGCCGGCCATCCAGTTTGTGGCTAATTCAGCTAATTTATAGAGAGATTTAGCAAGCTGCATTTGGAAAATGGGCCCAGGACTAAGGGGCACCCCGAGCCCTCCACTGTCTACCAATTACATTTTTAAAGGTAAGTGGGGTTATGAGGGCCAAGGGTGGGGGCACTAGCCCACCAGGGCTATTTTGGGAGTTGGGAGGAGAGTTGGCCTTACATTTAATGAAAAGGGGAGCGGAGGAGTAGATCTTGGGGGTTGGAGACTTGCATTAAGGATGGGGGTCAGCAGTTGGGCTGGGGGAGGGTTGGATCAAATGGAGAGGGTTTTGGGCTGGGGGATGGGGCATTGGTACACAGCTGGTTTTATTTTTTTTTTACCTTTTTTTTCTTTTTTGCAGGGCTACCTCAAATGGCAGCCACGAAGTGGGCATGGGATCTAGTAAGACCTCCGTGGCTTTATTTTGACTTTTGGGGGTGGGGTCATGTTGGGACACTTGGCCCTTAAAAGCAATGACAGCCCCATGCGTTGAAGGCTGCCTTCGCATGTTTTCAAGGCCCCCAGCCACATTCCTTTGTCTTACAGAATTTTTCCATGACACAAAAAACACGGTGATACTGCCATGATATTTTGTCAGGGAGGAGCTGAATGTCTCAGGACCATACCCACGAGATATTGGGCCCCTCCAGCAATAAAATATTTCAGCTTACTGAATCTAGTTATTAGCTTTACCACTCATAGAAACATAGAAACATAGAAATGACGGCAGAAAAAGACCAATCGGCCCATCCAGTCTGCCCAGCAAGCTCCCACACTTATTTTCCCATACTTATCTGTTTCATTATTTTCCCATACTTATCTATTTCATCAACCACCAGGTTCAGGGCCCTTGTTGGTATCTATTTGATTCAAATTTCCTGCCACCCCCTGCCGTTGACGCAGAGAGTAATGTTGGAGTTGCATCAAAGGTGAGCATAAGGCTTAATGGTTAAGGGTAGTAACCGCCGCATCAAGCAAGTTACCCCGATGCTTGGATACCCAGACTACACAGATCAATGCTTTTGGATGTTGTCTGAATGTAAATCCTGTTTTCCACATTTTCCCCTACCGTTGAAGCAAAGAGCAGTGCTGTATATGCATTCAAAGTGATGTATCAGGCTTAATTGTTTAGGTTAGTAACCGCCGTAATAAGCAAGCTACCCCCACGCTTATTTGTTTACCCAGATTGTGAAGTTCAGTTCTTGTTGCTTGTTGTTTGAATGCAAATCCTGTTTTCCACATTTCCCCCTGCCGTTGAAGCAGAGAGCAATATTGGAGTTGCATTAACCGTGAGAAGGCTTATTGAGTAAGGGTAGAAATCACCAGGTAGTAGCCACCATTCCAGCAAGCCACCCCCATGGCTCTTCTCTTCATTCCCATCCTCTAGCCTTTATGGATCCACAGTGTTTATCCCATGCCCCGTTGAAATCCTTCACAGTTTTAGTCTTCACCACTTCCTCCGGAAGGGCATTCCAGGCATCCACCACCCTCTTCGTGAAAAAATACTTCCTGACATTGGTTCTGAGTCTTCCTCCTTGTCAAGGGAGGGGCTTGAGAGTGGTTTATCCCCTGAACTGCTGGACACGTGCTGCTGCCTCCCGAGGCGTTAGAAGTTGCCAC
Organism: Rhinatrema bivittatum; assembly: GCF_901001135.1. NCBI lineage: Eukaryota > Metazoa > Chordata > Amphibia > Gymnophiona > Rhinatrematidae > Rhinatrema > Rhinatrema bivittatum. The sequence goes on from NC_042620.1 coordinate 80,531,289, forward strand.
TGGTTATTTATGAGGCTGTACAATGCCGACATTCCTCCCTCACGCTGTCCTATAGGCATGCAGGTGCATATCTCTACCTCTCTTTAAGAGCCCATGGTGGAAAAAGCCGACGATGCCCTTGGATGATGTCATCTCCTGTTGTCCTATAAAAGAGCTCTTCAATCTCTGCATCAAGGCCTTCACAAGGTCTCTTGGACTCTTGTCCTGGTCTTCTGTGTTCATCAGTTCCTGGTCTCCCGTGGTCTTCTGTAGTGCTTGATATGTTTCAGGTCTCATGTGCTCTTGTCTGTCTTGGGTCCGTCTTTTTTCATTTCAGGTGGGAGTGCTTATTTGTGTTTCAGTTTATTTAATGTTTATTTTGGTGCATTTTATTTGCTAAACCAAAATAAATAGTGAGAGGTCCATTTTAAAAGCATTGTGCTGATAACTCAGAAGTTATCAGGCGAAATTCAGATTTGGTCATATATCTCACTAAATTCTAGCCAGCTAGAATTTAGCCAGATAAATTAGGGGCATTCTGGGGGCATAATTGCAAGAGTTGATTTAGTTGTATAAGTTATCTGTCTAATTCTGATATTCACTGGTTGGCCCAGCCTGTAGACCTGTCCAAAAGTTAGCCTGATAAACTTATCCAGCTATCTATCATCCAGCGCCTATCATCAGATACTGCACAGGAGCCACAGGGAGCGGGTATGTGAAGAACCTCGCTCCCGACAGGTATGTCATTTGCACCTTTGAGGGGTGGGATTGGTGGTCCAGGAGTGCAGGAGAGAGGGGCAGTGAAAGTAAAAGTTATTACTGCACAATGGGGGCCGGATAACTCTAAAACCTAAAGTAACTGGTTGTATTGAAACCTAGCTAGTTAGGTTCTAAAGTTAGCTGGCTAAGTATAGCCAGATAACAATAGGCTGGTCATATTCAGAGGGGTGTTTTTCCCACTGAATATAAAAGGCAAGTTATCCAGTTAATTTTAGCCAAATACCTTGTCCACTAACCGGCCTACTGAATATTGGCCTCTAAAGTGTTCTCTGAGCAGTTTGTTGCACTGTAAAAACGGAGGCATATTAAGTGAAGCTCCCATTGTGTGAAAGGCAGTCATTCACAGAGCCTCCTCCCAGGAAAGATGCAGCCCCTTCTTTAACACTTCTGCCTGAGATAACTGAATCAACCATGATAATGGCTTAGTAAGGAAAAGTTCCCATAATATACCCCTACTTAAGCTCCTTAGCAAGCTTGGTGCACCTAAGTCAAGTAAAGAGTATTTTGTACAGAAGATGAGCGCCATGAACCTGATATAGGATCCTGCAGCCATCCTTAAACCTGAGCAGGTGAGCCATAATGTATATAACCTGGCACATCTCTCCCTTTCTTTTACAGTGGTGCCCACAAAATACTGGGTTGTAGGGATGTGAATCGTGTCTCCTATCGTCTTAACGATTGAAATCGTCTGGCAGGAGAAGAAAATCGTGTTTGGCACGATTGTTTCATTAAAAAAATCGTTAAAAAATCGTTTTTTCCGATTAGTGCGCACTAACAGGAGTTAGTGCGCACTTCCTGCACACTGTGCCCTAACCCTGATACCAGGGGTGTTGTGATCATCCTGCACACAGTGCCCTATCCCTATTAATACCAGGAGTGTTGTGATCTTCCTGCACATAGTGCCCTATCCCTATTAATACCAGGAGTGTTGTGATCTTCCTGCACACAGTGCCCTATCCCTATTAATACCAGGATTGTTGTGATCTTCCTGCACACAGTGCCCTATCAATATAAATACCAGGAGTGTTGTGATCTTCCTGCATACAGTGCCCTAACCCTGACACCAGGGGTGTTGTGATCTTCCTGCATGCAGTGCCTTCTCCCGCCTGCATTACTAGTGAGAAGCTGGCTTCACAGACAGGGGGGAGCTGCCTGACCCTCACTCCTCCCCTCCCCCATGTCCCAGCAAGTGAATGGTGTGTGGGTGAGTGGGGGGTGGGAGGATGGTGAAGGCGGAGACAGCTCCCTTCCTGCATTATTAGTGAGAGGCTGGCTTCACAGACAGGGGGGAGCTGCCTGTCCCTCACTCCTCCCTTCCCCCAAGTCCCAGCAAGTGAATGGTGTGTGGGTGAGTGGGGGGTGGGAGGATGGTGAAGGTGGAGACAGCTCCCTCCCTGCATTATTAGTGAGAGGCTGGCTTCACAGACAGGGGGGAGCTGCCTGACCCTCACTCCTCCGGGGTGTTGTGATCTTTCTGCACACAGTGCCCTATCCCTCATACCAGGGGTGTTGTGATCTTCCTGCACACAGTGCCCTATCCTTGATACCAGGAGTGTTGTGATCTTCCTGCACACAGTGCCCTATTCCTGATACCGGGGGTGTTGTGATCTTCCTGCATGCAGTGCCCTATCCCGGTTACCGGGGGTGTTGTGATCTTCTTGCACACATCCCGGTATCAGGAATAGGGCACTGTGTGCAGGAATATCATAACACCGCTGGTATTAGGGATAGGGCACTGTGTGCAGGAAGATTTATTTATTTATTTATTTATTTATTGTTTTTGTTATACCGAGTTTCATGATAGGCATCACATCAACCCGGTTTACAAATAACAAGGAGTGTAAAGCATAACGTAACGTAAAAAACAAGATCACAACACTCCTGGTATTAATAGAGATAGGGCACTGCATGCATGCAGGATCTTCCTGCATGATCTTCCTGCATGCATGCATGCAGGAAGATCACAACACCCCTGGTATCAGGGATAGGGCACTGTGTGCAGAAGATCACAACACCCCGGAGGAGTGAGGGTCAGGCAGCTCCCCCCTGTCTGTGAAGCCAGCCTCTCACTAGTAATGCAGGGAAGGAGCTGTTTCAGCCTCACCATCCTCCCCCCCCTCACCCACACACCATTCACTGGCTGGGACATGGGGGAGGGGAGGAGTGAGGGTCAGGAAGCTCCCCCCTGTCTGTGAAGCCAGCCTCTCATCAGTAATGCAGGGAGGGAGCTGTTTCAGACTTCACCATCCTCCCCCCCCCTCACCCACACACCATTCAATGCCTGGGACATGGGGGAAGTCTGGACTGAGGGTCAGGCAGCTCCCCCCTGTCTATGAAGCCAGCCTCTCACTAGTAATGCAGGCGGGATAGGGCACTGCATGCAGGAAGATCACAACACCCCTGGTATCAGGGTTAGGGCACTGTGTGCAGGAAGATCACAACACTCCTGGTACTAATAGGGATAGGGCACTGTGTGCAGGAAGATCACAACACCCATGGTGTCAGGGTTAGGGCACTGTGTGCAGGAAGATCACAACACCCCTGGTATCAGGGTTAGGGCACGGTGTGCAGGAAGATCACAACACTCCTGGTATTAATAGGGATAGGGCACTGTGTGCAGGAAGATCACAACACCCCTGATGTCAGGGTTATGGCACTGTGTGCAGGAAGATCACAACACCCCTGGTATCAGGGTTAGGGCACTGTGTGCAGGAAGATCACAACATCCCTGGTATCAGGGTCAGGGCACTGTGTGCAGGAAGATCACAACACCCCTGGTATCAGGGTAGGGCACTGTGTGCAGGAAGATCACAACACCCCTGGTATCAGAGTTAGGGCACTGTGTGCAGGAAGTTCACAACACTCCTGGTATTAATAGGGATAGGGCACTGTGTGCAGGAAGATCACAACACCCCTGGTGTCAGGGTTAGGGCACTGTGTGCAGGAAGATCACAACACCCCTGGTATCAGGGATAGGGCACTGAGTGCAGGAAGATCACAACACCCCCTGGTATCAGGAATAGGGCACAAGTTCTAGTCATATTGACTGATCACATTACTTTTTTTGTCAACTACCAACAGTTTCCATTTCCCATCCCCCCAACCATCACCTCAGTTGGAACCTTGGTAACATCAATAGATAAGAGGGCAGCCAGCCAATAGGAATACATATTCATTCCTAACTGACCTTTACTGACCTGGAAAGTGTCAATAATTTGTATCATTTTCTGATAGTGTTCATGAGTTTCCATTTCCATTTCCCATCCCCCCAACCATCACCTCAGTGGGAACCTTGGTAACATCAATAGATAAGAGGGCAGCCAGCCAATAGGAATACATATTCATTCCTAACTGACCTTTACTGACCTGGAAAGTGTCAATTTGTATCATTTTCTGTTAGTGCGTACTAACGGGAGTTAGTGCGTACTAACACGATTTAACAATTTTTAACGATAAATCGTTAGAATTTCTATTGTATTGTGTTCTATAATGATTTAAGATGATATTAAAATTATCGGACAATAATTTTAATCGTTGAAAAACGATTTACATCCCTAAAAATGAGGTCCTGCCCTGAAACTGAAGAGGGATTTCTTCTGGACTTCTACAACAGCAGGAGCCAGCTTTACGCTAAAGAAACTGGCATACGAGCTTGATGATGTGTCACTGCTGCAGAGTGCAGATAACAGTGAGTGTTTTTCTCTCCAATCTTCTGTGTTCAGCGAGAGAGAAAATGTTGCTGCAGAGGTTGCAGTGAAAGCCAAATTTTCCTCCACTGATTTACATGAAAAATCTTCAGAGGGATAGCCGTGCTAGTCTGGTGTAGCAGCCCCTCAACCTCAAAAGATACTCATCAACCGCTGCAAATAGTGCAAGGACACCAACCCAGGAGCCAGACCTTGCCAGAAAAGGAGATGCCAACACTTTCCACATATTATCCCAGACAATGCCATCACTGGACACAACATCATCAGCAACATCCGGGACACATTCTCCTGCTTTTCTTCCAATCTAATATATGCCAACACCTGCCAGCAAAGTCCCGCTTCTGTCTACATAGGACAAATGGGACAATCTATAAGGACAAGGGAAAAGGATTTAAACCTGAGGTTAGAAATGACAACATTCAACCTTCCTTGACATTCTCTATCTGACCTTAAGGTTGCCATACTCCTACATGAAAACTTCAAAGGAGCACTCCAGCCTGAAACTGCTGAATTGGAACTCATTAAAAATCTTAATACCATCACCCAAGGGCTGAACAGAAGCAATGGATTCATGACTCACTACAAATATGCATAAACTGAACTGTTGTCTGATCATTCTGTCTATTCACACTTACCTCAGTTGTCAGTAGGCTAAACTACAATCCTATTCACACTCTCTCCACACCGTTTCCTGCCTTTTCCCATGTCTTCTCACTGTTCTGTATATATATTGTACACATCAACTGTACATCATTTCATGCATCTGATGGTGTGGACTGTGTCCTCGAAAGCTCATGCTTTAATAAAACAGTTAGTCTAAATGATTCCACTCGACTCCTAGTGCTTTTTTATTCAGATGAAGAGTCATTACTTTTTTCCCCTGAAATAGAAGCTATTGATACTGTACCAGATGGGAAAAATTTGGGAGGCCTTTATAGTAGTGTGTTTAGGGATGTGAATCGTTTTTTGACGATTTAAAATATCGTCCGATATATTTTAAATCGTCAAAAATCGTTAGGGCCACGATACAATACCAATTCCCCCGATTTATCATTAAAAAATCGTAAATCGGGGGAAGGGGGAGGGCAGGAAAACCGGCACACTAAAACCCCCTAAAACCCACCCCCGACCCTTTAAATTAAATCCCCCACCCTCCCGAACCCCCCCCCCAATGCTTTAAATTACCTGGGGATCCAGCGGTGGTCCAGAATGGCGGCGGTCCGGAACGGCCCCCTCAATTGAATCCTGTTGTCTTCAGCCGGAGCCATTTTGCAAAATGGCCACCGCAAAATGGCGGCGGCCATAGACAAAAACGATTCAACGCAGGAGGTCGTTCCGGACCCCCGCTGGACTTTTGGCAAGTCTTGTGGGGGTCAGGAGGCCCCCCCAAGCTGGCCAAAAGTTCCTGGGAGTCCAGCGGGGTTCAGGAAGTGATTTCTTGCCGCGAATCATTTTCCGTACGGAAAATGGCGCCGGCAGGAGATCGACTGCAGGAGCTCATTCAGCGGGGGTCCGGAACCCCCGCTGAATGACCTCCTGCAGTCGATCTCCTGCCGGCGCCATTTTCCGTACGGAAAACGATTCGCGGCAAGAAATCGCTTCCTGAACCCCGCTGGACTCCCAGGAACTTTTGGCCAGTTTGGGGGGGCCTCCTGACCCCCACAAGACTTGCCAAAAGTCCAGCAGGGGTATGGAACGACCTCCTGCGTCGAATCGTTTTTGTCTATGGCCGCCACCATTTTGCGGCGGCCATTTTGCAAAATGGCGCCGGCTGAAGACAACAGGATTCAATTGAGGGGGCCGTTCCGGACCGCCGCCGTTCTGGACCACCGCTGGATCCCCAGGTAATTTAAAGCATTTGGGGGGGGGGGGGTTCGGGAGGGTGGGGTTTAATTTAAAGGGTCGGGGGTGGGTTTTAGGGGGTTTTAGTGTGCCGGCTCACAATTTTAACGATTTTCACGATAGTTTACACACCCAAACGGCAACAATACGATTCCCTCCCCCTCCCAGCCGAAATCGATCGTTAAAACGATCGAGGACACGATTCATATCTCTAAGTGTGTTAGCCACCTTATCCAGTTCTTTGATGGGGAAGGCAGGACAAAATTAGGAAGTGGCTGAAGAGCAGGCAGCACAGTTAGAGAGCACATCTGATGCCCTTGGCAATGTTCCTCAGAGTCCACCCACTATATCAGCTCCAGTGGCAGCATCCTCTTCTAAGTATGTAGAGAAGGGATCAGAGTGGACTTGGAAGATCTGGAGACATTTCTAAATAAGGGAAGGCCCACGCTTTGCAAAATGCAAGCACATGGCAAAGACACAGGTCCTGGCAAACAAATGGGGCATTTAACTAACACTGGCATGCTTTATAAGCCACAGAAGCAGCAGCCCTTAGGACTAGCATCTGGGGAGTTTGGAAGTGGCAGAAAAGAGGAAAAGTGTTTCCCAATCTGATCCCATGCCCTCAACCCTTTCCATCATTCAGGTAAGAGGCAAGCAGCCCCCTGCCAAACATGAGAAGTGAAAAGCTACGATGGAAGAAATGGAACAGGTTTCAATAGGAATGCCCCAGGACAGGAGAGAAGCAGAAGTCAAAGTTAGAAAAAGGGGCAGTTCTGAAATAAATGCCCTTGATAGCCAGCCCCTGCAGCTAGTAGAGAATGAGGGCTTGAAAATAGAACTACAAGGATAAAAGTGAAGCAAGATGTTTTGAGGATCCTCCACTAGCACCTGAGGTCTTTCAACAAATGCTAATTTTCTCTCAGAGAGTAACTGCAAAGAAATGACCAACTTTTGCATTCATTCTGCCCTGTCATTCCAGTCCATACTGCCAAGGATATACTGTTGCAGTCCATCACAGGGGATGACCATCTCAGGGACAAAAGGACTAGTGCAAGACAATAATTGTCAATGTCTTCTATTACACTCAACCCTCCTGGATAGCTGTGCTTGCAAGATCTTTGTAGGATTGCTCCCAAGCTGTTCCTAACAAGGTCCCATAACAATGCAAGCATTCACTGACACCAATACAGCTGATGGCTGAACATCTATAAAATGCTCATCCACTGCTAGAAACATAAAGTGGCTCCATTGGGACTTGAACCCAAGACTTTCTGTGTGTGAAACAAATGTGATAACCTCTACACCATGGAACCATTTCTTTGTCTGATGGCTTCCTTAT